>NW_008236209.1:4875884-4893431 GCF_000691975.1 Corvus brachyrhynchos
AAATTGTCCTTCAGACGCTGGCAAGTCTTTTTTTGTTTTAATTTTTTTCTTTCTTTATTTTTTATTTCTTCTGAATAATTTGTGACCCAATGGGAGGCAAACACAGTGCAATGTGCAGGAGCAGGAACACACTTCAAATTTACATCTGCAGTTTCCAGGCTGCAGGGAAGATTCCTGGGTGACACTCTCTGTCCTGGAGTTTACACTGAGAGAGAATTACCTTGCAGGAGCCAAACCCTCCTACATTTCTTAGTCAAGGAGAAGAGATTCAGCCTCATATTTCCTTGTCCCTTGAACTTGTAACAATTTGGTGATCTTGGGCACAATCCTTCAAGACGCTGAGTATCCCTGTGGGCACTTAATCAGGACAGCTGATGGCTTGTGATGCTTCCTACGACTGGGTGCTTCCTTAGTTAAATTTAAAACACAAAACACTTTAAAATGCTCCTTAAAAACATTTTTCTTGGTTTTGGAATGATTTTTACGCTTTTTATAAAACCAGCAGCTGAAGAGGTATCTGTTAGCTGCTAGGTTTGTGTTATAAGCCTGGCTGTACACAATATTGCTGGGATGTACTTTTTGACTATTAAAGGCTCATTAAAAAAATTAAAGTCCCCACAATTTACAATATTTTCCATTGAAATAGCATGTTAACACATTTCTTTAATCAGTGTGTAACTGTCAAGGGAAAGAACAATTCATCTAGTATATGCATACATTAGGAAAAAAAAATTATCAGATTTAATTTTATTTGTTTTATATTCAGGGCTTTTTTGAAGGAATTCCTGCAGGGAAATGGTTAATCTATTTTTAACTAAAGCTTACTTTTGTAATCTATCCAGTGCTTAGAGTTCTGTCATTGATCTATGATTTATGTGATTTAAACCACCTCTTGGCTGTAACATTGGTTTCTATCCAAGATGCTGAGCTGAATACTAATTACGAGATCAAATTTATGCTGTTGGGCTAAGCAGCTGAAGGAGCTTTCCATGCAGGACTCCCTTAAACCACGCCACCGTTGAGCATTAGTGGAATATTTGGTGAGGGGGATGGGGGAAAAAGCTGGAAAAGGGAAAAAAAATACAGCAGGAAAGCTGAAGTGTCCTTTGAAAGCTTTATTTTTAGTTCTCTTGAATGAGTGCACAGTGCTGGATGCAGAAATTCAGTGTGTGAATATGCACATGGGGCTGTTTTTCCAGCAGAATCTCACTAATTCCCCCTAACGACTGGGAAACCCACTGAGAAAAGCCAAATGGCACCAGCGAGCAAACAAATAAATATGATTGAGGAGATTTTATTCCAAGATGTATTTTATGCCTTTATTTTGACAAGTATCACGTTGTCAAAATGATTTATGGTTTTTCAGAGCATACCAGTAAATGCACTGTAGGATGGGTCCTTACAGGAAGAAAGTCTGGGGAACAATAGCTTTGCTTTGCCTCTCCTTAAAGCATTTTTGCTGAGAAATCAGCCAAGAGCACCAATTTGATAGGAAACATAGGTTTTCTTCAGTAAGAATGAGTAACAATTCCATTCTCCTGCATCAGCTTTGCAGAGGATGTTGGGACAGCAGCAATTTTCTTGGGGGGAAAGAGAGTCACAGCCTGTTCCAACAGCTCAGAATCCAAACCCCAGTCTGAACAAAAATGAAATTTTCTATTGGAATTTTATTGATTATAATGACTTTTGAGAGGAAACATGTTCCAATGCACCATTTGACTCTCATCTCTGTCAGTATAATGATGAGGTGTTTCATTTTGATAGTGCTGAAATATTTTAGTTTGTTTAGGCTTCTTTAATTTTGGTTTGTTTATTAATTTATTTATTTATACTGTACTTTCCTGTTTCCCAGTTCTTTGCCTTATATTTTGTTCCAATTGGGCAACTGGAACATCTTCAGCCTCCCACTGCACCTCATTAAAATGGAACATTTCCATAAAATGCTTTCTCAAACTCAACTTTGCCGGAATCTTTTTAGGAACTTTTCAGAGGTCTTTTAAGAAACTTTTATGTTCTGCACTTGGGAAAATACTGGGATTTCTCACAGAATTCCAGACTGTGACCATTTCTCCTGCTTTTTTAGCTGGGGAGTGGCTTGTTCTGCCCTCAGGGTTTGGGAAATGCCGTCTTGGCCAATGGATCAATGTGTGGGGGGTGTCCTCAGACACAGAGCAGGAGAAGGAATCGGATCCTCTGCTGTTTTCCCTGTGATATCCGTGTTGCCACCAGTGAGGATCATTGTCTGGAGCCCCATTTGGGGGGCTGTGTGTCCCCTCCCCTGGCAGGGGTTCCTGGAGCCAGCAGGTCTTCCTGCTCTGGCTGTAGGAGGCCCTTTAGTGGGGAATTAGTTTCCTTTTATCCTTATTCTTGCTCGCTTTAAAAACAAAACCCAAAGCAAATAAAAAACCAGAAACAGAAATAAAGCAAACAGAAAACCTTGAAGAAGTTTTTTCCAAGGGCAGTTTTAGACTAACAACCTCTGGCTGTGTATCTATTGCTCATGATCTTCTTCATTTATTATTTCTCCCCTTTCTAATGTGGAGAAACTCATATTCAGTGAGATCCTTTTGCCTTTTCAAAATTCTATTATTTATAGTCCACTTGATGTCATGCTTGCTTTTAATGTGCATTGTTATAAACAATTACAATGGAAATAATCCACATTGTGCACATTTGGGGAAAAGCTTTTGAATATCCACATGTACACGTGATGCTGCAGCAGGATGTGCTTGGGGACAGTGTCAATGAGAGGTGCCACAGTTCATGATCCCATTTGTGTATTTTGTTGTCCTGTGATGCCATCATTACCTGCCCTCTCTATACCTACAGTAGATTCATCCCTAAACGCTGCCAGTCTTAAACGCAATGAATTTCCTTGCAGGCTTCAGTCTGCAAAAGGGACATTATTAAAATTCCTGGATGAGCCCAGGGACGCTGGAGGACCCCCAGGTTGTGCCTGTGATTGCAGTCAGGTCACTTTGCCAGCTGGCTGGAACCACTGGATATGAGACATTCCCTCACTGCTTCTGCAGGGAAATAATTTGCACTCTCGGTGATGTTGTTGGTCTTGAATGATCTGAGGTAAAACAACAGAAGTGAGGATGGGTCTGGAGTTAATTGCTGTCGTGGTCTGAGGGACTTCAAAGGGATGATTTTACCAGAAGCCTCATTAAATGGGTTGGATATTTTACTGTGCTGAACAGGTGGCTGCAGTGCTCCAAGGGGAAGTGTTTGAAGATGGGAAGCACCTCTGGGACTCTCCGTGCCCATGGAACCCAGGGCAGGGAGGAGCTCCAACTCCAGAGACTCCCAAGGTGGGCCAAGGGCTGGACATGAGTCAGGGAAGGCATTTGGGAGCCACAGACCCCAGGCCACCCCAGTGTGGTTCCCATCCTGAGCAGGAGCTGTTTCTTTGGAGCCTTGGCTTGTGGGACTGATGCTGTGGAAGGCACATGGGACTTGTGTGGCCTTGGGATGGTGGCTGTACCCATGGTCAGGACTCTGGATGCCATGGCAGCCTTTCTTCCCTCATCAGGCCTTGCCCTGATCTACGCCTGCCTCTTACACAGATTTGACAGAGCATAAACTCACTGAGGAACAGAGAAATCCTCTGTAAAATAGAATAAAGTAACATTCTAGAGGAAAGATATGCAATGTTTTGAATACGTATACATAGATACACGTATATATATACACACATTAAATATTTGTTCTGTTTTTCTTTTCTTTCTCTGCAGCAGAACTGCTAAATTAGCAATTATGGTTTTGGCAGTGACCTGATTTCAACTGGAAAGTTCAGAAACTAAAGTTGTAGTGATTTAACAGATCCGTGCGCTTACACCTGGGTATCTAGATGGGATTTATGCCTGATAGATAAGCAGGTATTTTGTAATCTTCATATATATATCAAGAGAATTTATTTCCTCAATCATCATAGAGTCATGGAACGGTTTGGGTTGAAAGGGACCTCAAAGACCTTCTTGTTCCATCCCCTGCCATAGGCAGGGACACCTTCCACCATCCCCGGTTGATCCAAGCCCCATCCAACCTGGCCTTGGACGCTTCCAGGGATCCAGGGGCAGCCACAGCTTCTCTGGGCAAGGGAATAATGACAAGGAAAATTCAGATTTTCTCTATCTCTACTTCCATAGGGATGCTCCCTAATCCCACAGATGCAAAATTGAAGAGTAAAAGGTTTGAGCTCAACTCAGGCTGCTGAACATTCAAGATGAGAAAAACCCACCACACAAATCAGTTTTTTGCCCTTGGGAATCCATTTATCAGAAACACCCAAAAAATGCTTCTCCTTAAGTTTAAATTCCAGCTAACAAACACCAGAGAAATCCAAACCACATCAGGCATTTGGGATGCCCTTCTTAAGGAAGCAGCAGCGCTGGAAGAGCTGAAGTACCTTTAAAGCACGTCTGGGTTTTCATGGAAAATGGATATAAGTTCAGAGATAATTTATAAAAGAGCATAGGAGCTCTGTAGTTTCTGCAAACCAGTGGAAATTAATAAAACCCAAGGCTGGCTATTAGATAAACCCGAGCAGACAAAGTGTGTGTAACTACCCGTAGAGGGGCTGACATGATGAATGATGATAGATCCAAACCCATCTGAAGTTCTTTAGGAATAATAGCAGCATAAAGTCATTTCTATGGGGTACCTAAACGTGCCTGAAACAACAGTGTATTGACAGTTGCATATTATGCTAAGAATGACAAGTATTTATGATTGGAAAGTGTCTGGGCTGGGATTATCAGTTTTTGTAAACCTTATCTGGCTTCTTTAATCTTTGATTTAAAGACCCATCCAGAGATTAAAAAAAGAGGGCTGATTCCTAGAGTTGTCCTGCAGAGATAGTAACTACCCCCTCACCTCATGACAATCAGCAGTGCCTGGTACCACACAGGTGTTTTCCTTCTGGAGGAGTGAATGTTTTCCTTGGGGAACAGCTGGGGAGAGGCACCTGTGTAGCAGGAAGGAGGGTGAGCAACAGCTCAGCTCAATTAAATTAATCTCAGCTCAACTAAACTCCTTCCTAGGACTGGGAAAGAAAAATCCTCCTGTGTGGTGCCAGTTGTGTCTAGTGAGTTTTATATTAATGCAATTGCAAATGTTGTTGAGTTTGCTGTTTGGGGGTCTTTTAAGTGTTTTTTTTAAATTTATGGTCACAGTAGTTGGGGTTAAATGTGGCAGCTGAAGAAAAACAATGGGTGTAAATGCAGAGAATGGACAGAAATGTGTGTAAGCACGAGGGGCATGCAGTGGAGTTCTAGAATTAAAATGCCTCTTGTGCAGAACTGCTGCCTTCCAGTTGTCTTTGTGCCTCTGGGGTGTTGTTGTCCTGTTCAAATGAGAGTGAGAGATTTTGATGTCAGGTTTCTCTGAGAGTACGACAAACACAACCTGCATTTGTCTCAGGTTTAGAAGGAGAGAAAGCCTTGTGCCATGCACAGATTGATTTCCAAAACCTGAGGGTTTCCCATTCTCCCTAACCTTGGCTAACACATTGCAGCAATGTGTTCTTTGAGCGTGTTGATTCTCTTAGGTCTGTAAGAGCCTTTGAGACAGAGCTAATTTTTTCAGCGTTGACTGTGGAGATTTGTGACTTCAGATGTGAATGTCCCTTTCTCAACCCTGCTCCAGTGACCCACTGCACAGCAAGTGTCTCACATTATAAAGTGCTTATTCACAGAGGGCTCTGACCAAGGCTATCTGGAGGGTGGGAGATGCTTTCCTGGCAATGGGATGTGAACATCGTGGGGCAGATCTTCAGCCGGGATAAAAGTCCTGCTCGGTCTCTGCAGCTCAAAGGACGTCTGTTAATTCATGTGGAAAATTCGCGACCCCGGAGAGATCACAAAGTTCAGTGTCCTTGAGCGAGTGCCACACTTTGCAGTCAAGATCAAAATGTCTTTCTCCCTCGAATTCCCTTGAATTTTGATTTTTCTAGAAGTTCTTTAAATTGTTTTATACTGAAACCTATGGTATTATCGAAGAAAACTTTGAGGAAGGCTCTGTGTGTTCTTCCCTTTCTCTTTTATTAAGTTATTGAATTTCCACACTGGTAGGAATATGGAGCCCTGAAATCTCACCTGGATCCTTTGCTCATAGTCTGTGCAGATGTTGAGCTCTGGTGTGGCCATTATCACCATAGCAACCATCCGGGACTTTATTTGGTTATCCTTGAAGAGCCTCAATCTTTGATTTCCAGTTTAATTACATCAAGAATTTGAGGAACGTCTCTTAGCTGGAGGATTTTGGAGGGCAGACCGGGAGCTGGTTTGCTGCCAGGGATGTGTTCTGGGCACTTTTCTCTTGTGTTTTGGTGGAGTATTGAGAGGTGGGATTGCCTTGTGCTGGAGCAAATCCCCTGAGGAGAGGATTTGCAGGCTCCTTGGCATCGGTGCAGTGCAGCCAAGCAGACTTCAGGCAGTGCAGCTTTCCTCCTCTCCTTTGGAGAGCAGCAAGGTACTTGGAAAAATGAATCATCTCCTGGCACAAAATCTTTCCTCCCTTTCTGCAGGAGTTTTTGTCTTCTCCTTGGGGCATCAGACTGCTGATGGTTGTGCTTGTTCACCTCTCAAGACACAGGTCATTTGACTTGAATTCAAGCCAACTATCCCACGAGGGTGATGTGCTGTTGAGAGGAGCATCACCCTGGGGACAGAAGGGACCATCAGCGTCACTTCACACACCTGGCTACATAGGAGTTGGGGAGAGGTGTAGGAAGCTTTTGCTATTGTCCCCAAATGCCTGTTTTCAGCCAGGGAATGAGCCCTTTGTCCATCATTCAGATGTGTCAGAGGATCTTTTTCTTCCTTTTCAATCCCTGGTCCGTGCTGGAGGTGATGATGGATGTGGAGTGCAGTCCCGTGAGGGTACCCTGTCATTAACACCAGGGTTCCTTCCCCCTTGATCCAGCCACCAGGACCTGAGTGCAGCTGTGTTTCACAGCCCTGCCATGTTTGATGGAACCTGTTATTTGTGTGTGATTCTTTCCTCATTTATTTCTTTATTTTTAATATATTGCACAAATGCATGCAAACACATCTCAGAGACCTCCCCCCCTCCCCATCAGCTTCTCATCACAGCTTCTGCTGGAAGTCAGGCAAAGTTATCTTTACTACTGTGAATTTTATCAACTTGAAATGTAAACAATTAAAAAGAAGTGGTTTCAGGCAGCAAGGTGGCCCTTGAGTGCTGCAGTCAAGTGTTGCATTTATGCACTGAACTTTCAATATTTTTTTTCACATTATTTTCTTGCACTCATTGCTTTATGTGAGGCCATGGAGCAGATGAAATGAACCCTTGGGAGGGAATGTGGAAGCTGTTGGTGTACAAAATGCTGTCAAATGGACAGAGGTTTATTATTTCCCTGCCCAGCCCTTCCAATCTTTTTGGTTAATAATGATTTGCCTTATTACATAGCAATCACAGAAATGATTGAAATGGCAGAAAAGCTGAAGTTTGAAAATCTGAGTACTCAGTGTGGGAGAAAACTTTGCTCTTGAGAAGGTCTGTCACCTTTCCTTTGACTTACAAAGGGTTTCTCTACAGAGATCAGTGTTGGAAAGGTGCTGGGAGCATGGCACAGTCCTGAGAGGCATTTTAGATAAATCCAAGTTTATTGATAAAAAGATTTGTGAGTGGCTGTTCAAGAGCAATCTACTGCTCTCTGAAGGAGAGAACCTGCTCTCTGCTCTTCACAGGTGGGAGGTTCTGGCTGGGGTGAGACCCAGTCTCTGGTGTGCTCCTCACTGGTGCAGTGGTGATTCCCCCCATGGTCCTGGGGGTGACAGGGGACACCTGTGCCAGCTGTGCTGCCCCTGCCTCCCCACCAAGTCCCTGGTCTGGACTGGGTCAAGAACCTGAAAGCCAAGACCTGTTCCTAGCAGCAAATCCATCAAATATAAACCCTGTACTTATTTGAGAGCCATTCTGTTATTAACAGAGGGACTTGATGGTCTTGGAGATCTTTTCCGATATAAGTGGTTCTGTGATTAGCAGCATTCTTAGAGCAATTTTAGCACATAATTCCCTGTTCCCAAAGGTGACCCCAGAGCAGGTGATCCCTGCGGCAATGCTCTCCAGGTCCTTCTCCTTTTCCCAGCAAGAAGTTTTAACTCCAAGCTGATGCCAACCCTGCTGCCTCTGCCAGTTCACTTTGTGTGATGCATTTCCTAATTTGTGCTATTTTGACCTTCTCCAGCAGAAGGTGTGGTAGTCCTTCAGTGAAGGGCTGTGGAAGTGCCCTCGGGTCCCTCTCCCTCAACCAGTGAGTGCCCTGCTTGAAATGCTTCCTTTCCTGTTGCCTAAAATTCAGGATTGCTTTGCTCTGTGCAGCCACATCCCCCGGCCAGCCAGCAGAGCTCCTTGCAGCCAGCAGGCTCTTCTGGAGACTCAGGCTTCCTGGATTCCATTAACATTTTGTTAATGAAATAGTGCTTTGTCAAAGAGTCTTGAAAACTTAAAAGGGTATTTAAGCTTCTTCCATGAGTCAATACCATGTAATGTCAACATTACCACGAAGGGATAATTCAGAGATGTCACACAAAGCTTGTGTTATGCCATTTGCAGTCTGGCAAAACAGCTCAGCATTTATGTTGTTTAATCCATCTCCAGAAATCTTTTGTTCTGAAAAAGTTTGAGATCAATCTTGTCAGTATTTACTGACACAAAGCTGATGTAAGTCACTGTGCTCCTATTGACTTCATCTGAGTTGTAACGATTTACCCCAGGCTCGAATTAAGCCCAAATTAGGCATATGAAGAACTCAATACCAAAACTTTTAAGGAAGATGGAACTGAATGGCACAGGTCTTGGAAATGAGAATGTGGATGGAAGTAGAGTGAAGCAAACAGTTTGCAATAACCTGGGACAGTACAGATACAATTTGAAGAGACTTAAAGAAAGATAACCTTATCTAAAGCTATGCACTGATGAAATACTGCATTTCCCTGGCTAGAAGGAAAGAGGAAATACAGAACTGGAGTTCAGATCTGAGTGCTGCCAGTGAGACTGGGGGCGTGGGGACTGAATTCCACAATGCACGTGGCTGCAGTGTCCTGGGCTTATGGTGCTGTCACAGCAATTCTGGTCAAGGTACACAAAAGCTTTCTTCCATTTCTCCTCTCTTTCTTTTTTTAGCAATTCTGTAATCATACCCACCACAAAAGGAATTTGTTTCATCCTCCTGGACACTGCAGTGATGCTGTTTGTTGTACTTTTGTACTTTTTAATCCTTTTCCATTAAAACTCTCTCTAATTGATGTATTTGAATACAGTGAGCGGTGGCCTCAGCTTGCTTTGAAGAAAATAGACTGCCTTACTTCCTCCTTGGCTGAATCCAAAATGCTTTCCTGTGATTATTTCTTGGCTGTGTTAAATCTATTTCCCTTTCAGACTCCACAGATATATGGGGTCAACCCTGCAATATCTGAAGTGATGCGAAGTTCTTTAAAACTTCATATATTTTGGTGGCAAAGGTTTAGCATTTCATTCACATGCAGGATTTTTGTTTCCAACCAGGCATTGTGGAAACAGACAGCATCCCAGACCTGTGGAGGAGCTCAGCAGGGGGAGAAAATATTCCCAATGTCGTGTTGCTGCTGGTGGCTCAGGTATGCCAAGGTAATTTGCAGGTTTTTTGGGAGTAAGGGATACTTTCTGGCTTGATTGCACACAGCAGGAAGAAAAATAGCGTGAGGCTCTTCATTTGTACTTTTATGCTATTTTACAACCCAGGAAACATTTGGGGCATAAATGGATTGCTCTTGCAGCCTCCTTGCTCCAGGTGAGGTCAGAGCAAGAGCAACAGGAGTGAGGACAAAACACGGACAAAAGGAATCATGTTGCAAAAGCAGGGTTGGAAACCCTCTGAGAGCAGGTTTGAGCACAGTGTGTGTTCCTTACAGTGTGAAGAGGCCTCAAAATGCTCTTCTGGAGAGATGCCTTGTCCAAACTGGGCTGTAGCTGTGTATGTGCAGCTCGAGCATAATTTGGCAATTAAATTAAATTTTAGCATTATCTTACAGATCTCAGTAAACTTGATCAGGTGCTTTTAAGGAGTAATGCATTTGCTAAGTAGAAAAATGTGAAAAAATCCCACAAATGTTACATAAGAAGAGGAATCAGACATAAAGTTTATGATCCATCTTGGCCTGCTGTTATAACCCAAATGTGGAGGGAGCACAGTGAACCTGAAACATCACAGTCAGCACTGCAGCAAAATGAAGCATGGCAATGGAGGGGATGTTTAAATTGAGGTTAAAAGAAAAACAAACCCAGGGACTTCTAATAAAAAGAAAAAATTGATATGGGGAGTAATGCAAGTGTATCTGTGAAGTGCCATTCAGGCACAGACTGTCCCAAAGGCTTTACAGCTTTTAATAAAAATACAATGTGAATAAGAGGAGGCTGAGAAAGCAGTGCAGGATGATGTGCATTTTAATCTAGTATTTAAAAAAAGAGAAAAAAAGTCCTTGGAGACAACAGAAACTGAAGAACTGTTACAGGTGGGAGAAACTGTACAGAGGTGGGATTCGTGTCTGGGGTGTGGATGTTGGAAGGAGGAGGAATGTGGCCACATCAGGTGTGTGATGGGAGCAGGGAGAGAGACCCTGCTAACTCAGTGCAATGGGATTAAATCCCAGAGATGCCACTGGCCTCTCCCAGTAGCAAAGAGGAGATTCCCTTGCAGATGCAGAGCTACTACATCTCATAAAACGAGGTGTTACAATGACTTAATCGAAATAGTTTTTAGAAGTATCAAGTGTCTGTTACAAAGACTCCACAGACAATCTGTAAAACCATTATGCTTCTGTTTCTTTACAAATCCTTTTCTGATTTTCTCAACCTCATCAATGATATTAAACATCTGTACCTGAACCTGCATGTCCCCTCGTCTCAGTTCTCCGTGTCTAAATTTCAGACAACAGAGTTTTCTTCTGTACTTTTCTATATTTCCTGGGTAAGTGGTAAATTCTGGGGCAAGCAGCTCTGAATTACTCTGTGTTTAGACAGTGCCCATCCAAGCAGAGCCCTTATCTTATCTGGGGGCTTCCAGGTCTGACCACAGAACAGGTACTTTCTGAACCAAGCAAAATATTTCCTCCCTATGGCATTAAATTGGGTAATTGAAAGAAATCAGTGTTTTTGCTGCTCCATCCTGTGCTGAACAAGTGTTTATTGTAGTTTCCTTGTTTCAGGCAGTTTGAACAGAGGTCTGTGGTGGTCCAGCTTGTTGGAAACTTTTGTGCTCAAACCAGGAGGATGCTACAGCTGGAGCTAATACATGAGTAAGTTTTCTGGAGGCCATTATGTCTCCCGGGGTTTTGAGGTTTTCTCTAAAGGAGACATTGCTCTGTGTGTGAGGGAGTGAGAAAGAGCATCGCCTCAAGGGTTTCAGTTATCACACTGTCTAAATATCCCTTATTTTTAGTTAGAGTCTTCTGAATATGAGATCCCACTTACAGGTAGGTGAAGTGACCTCTTTGGGTTTGAATCTGCTCCTCTCTGGCGGATGCAAAGCTGCAGCTTTGAACAGGAGCCCCCTCCTGCTCTGTGCAAAGCTCTTTGAATTGCCCCTGATAGGCTTCTAAGGCTCCCCGGTTGCATGTGAGGCACTTTGAAGATGAATACCCAGAATGAGGGAAACATGAAACAAAACTGACTCCCTTATGTCAGAGTGAGCAGCAGATTCCTCAAAGACCTGCAGCACAATGGTGTTCTTTGGTGGGTGAGAGGAAATAGCCTGTGGTTCACCAGCTCATCAGAGCAGAGTAAAATTGCACAGGGTTGTGCTTTGGGTGGTAGAGCAGCAAAAGAAAGGTTTTGGGGGGCTCCACAATATTCAAGTCTGGCAAAACTTGTTTCAGGTTGGCTTCATTGGGTCTCACTTGATGAAGGGAAATTTATTATTATTAATTTTTCTTCCCCCAGAAGTTTGCTGTGTGTTCAAGGTGACAGATGTGCCACATCTTCTTGAGGGGGAATATTTTCCTTTGTCTCCATGAAAATCCTCATCCCAGCTCCTTAAACTCTCAGGATCCACCATAGTTTTCTGGTACATTTTGGTGGTGACCACCCACAGTCCTGGGAGCTGAAGGGCCCTTGGGGGGGTGGCACAGCTGTAGGAAGTTTTTTGTTATTCGCCTTATTCCAAGTATTACTGTGACAGTTGGCATGAAAATATCCATTAGTGTCTTTTTTAAACCTGATGGATCAGTTCTTCTGGCCCCAGTGCGCGATCCAAAAGTTTTCATTAGCATCAGATGGATGAACCCATCTCTTTGAGCAGTTAATGGGCTTGTGATGCAAAAAAATGGAACTGGTATCTCAGGAGAGACTGGGTGTGGGAACAGAAGGGAGGGGAACAGGAAAACAGATTAAAAACCACCAAGAGAGATTTGTTAATAGTGGTTGGAGATATTCTTCTCACCTGTTCCGGGTGACTGTTCAAATGCAGATGTGCGAACTCCTCTAAAGTAAATGAGGAAAAGCAGAACGCTTTGGGTCATAATTCTTTTCCATATGTGATAGATCCCACTTCCTTCCAATCAATTAATTGCATCCTAAAAACATCTATTTCTCACCATTGACTTTAAAGGGATTTTAGATGAGTGGCTCAGATATAGCTGTCTACACAGTAAGTGATTAAAGTTGGGTTAGATGAGCTGGCAGACTACACGGGGTTTTTTTCTTCCTTCATGCCAACCCTAAATCAAAAGGCATCTCATCAGAGTATTATAAAATACAGCCTTCAGAGGGAGAGTCTTCTACTTCCATATTCTGGCATCTGAAGGGAGGAGGGAGACTCCCATCAATTTAGAGAGAGGTAAAGATTTCATCTCCCTCTAGAAATCATGGCCATAATGGGAAATTCAGACATTTATGAGACCTGCTTAGCCAAGGCAGAGCTGAGCATGTGGATGTTTCTGTTTGTCTTTGTAGTGTTGCAGCAAAAGCAGGATGAGAGATTATTTTTAGGGGTTATTTTTGATCTTTTTCCCCCCCCTCTTTGATTAAGTTAATAGCCCAACTTGTACCTGGGGAGGGGCAGACACAGTCCATGTGACCTCATAAAATAAAACCTCTTATGAGCCCTCTCCCTGTGACAGCAAAATGGGGATAAACTGGGAAATAGGGCTGAATGCAGGTGTTTATTGATTGGGAACCTCCCAAAGAAGCATTTACCAATTCACCAGAGAGGAGTTCTCACAAAAACCTCTTGCAAGCTGTGCCTCGTTTATGTTTGAATTTTAAAACCAGGTAAGGTTGTAAGAGAGATGAGCAAGTTACTGGCAACTGGTGAATATTTCCCTTGGATTTCAAAATTTGGCAAACCTTGAATATACTATAAATACCTCTTACATGCCATAAATATCCATATATTTTAAGGCAATGTGAATTCCAAGGACAAGAGAAAGCAGAGCAAGAACTGACTTAGTTTTAAATCAGAACGGGAAGCGCATTTGTTTCCTCTAAATGTTAATTTCTCAACATAATGGGTAAAGTATCAAATTATTATTTAAACCTACAAATAAAGTGCAGGTCCCTTTTCTCATCTCTAAGTAATGTTCTCCTGCCAAAGGATAGGCATGGCTGTATTTTTTCCTAATGGAATCTGCATATTTTTGCCCTGATAGTCCACTGCCGAATATTGATGGTGCAATAATTGGCTCTTTATTGGTATATTGTGTTTTCTTGGAGATTTTTCGACTTCCTGCAGTAAATCCTTTTCGAGTTTTACTCCTTTTATGGTTTGGTGTTTACAAAAGTTGATAATTCTGCTGGAACTGCAGGACTGTGAATAAGACTCAGGATTTTGATTTGTTATATGTCATGTATGGGTAGCTGGTATCTCTCCTTTTATCTTTTTTAGTAGAAATATCTCAGTTGTTGCTGTCTATATTTAGCAGGAGACCTCAATCTCTCTCCTCTATCTGTTTTCTCCTATTTGTCCCTGGCTTGAAGGGTTGGTGGCACTCGGTGGTGGATAAATGCAAGGAAATCTAATAATGCCTTTCTAATATACCCATTTATCTGCTATCATATTTTATTTTAACTCTTCATGCAACTGTGCAATCATTGCTCCGTTGCTATAATTGGATTTCAAAGCATATTTGTGCCATTTAATTACATCTATAGCTTCTCTATAAGCGTATTCAGAGTAATTAGTAATCTTCTACTTTTTAGTGGAATTATATTTTATATCAACTGTGCTCATTTTTCTCTTCAAATTCTTCAACACATTTGCACCAGTTTTGCTTTTTGCACTGGAATTTCTGGCATAAATAATCATTAAGGTTTTTTTTTTTTTTCTCTCCCCACTGTGAATGTGAACAGAGCCTAATCCAGCTTTCACTGGAGTCAATGGTAATCTTTTCATTTCCTTCAGTGAAAACTGGATCAAGTTAATAGATTGCAAATTGCATTCAAGGCAAAGTCACATCTTATCATAGAAATAGTTGTGTAGCAGCTCCTGGGGTATTGATGGAAGGTGCAAAATTGATTGTTTCCATTTTTTCTTACTGGATATTTTATAGATTCTCTTATCCAACTTTATTAATTTTTTAGCCCATAAGTTAGGACATTGCAAAAACATTTAAAAGATTCATTTTAACCTGATATTCATGACAAATTAAAAACTTTTCCTCTTGAAGAATTTTTTAAGTGGATCTAGAACTTTGCTTTCCAGATCCCAAGTTTATCTGTTCATCTCCACTAGGATGCTTGAAACTGGGCATTTTTAAGTTTTAAAAATATTTTGTCTTCATTTTTAATTGCAAACCAAATATTTCACAATTTTTTTTTTTTTGCCAGATCTCTCATTTCAGAGCTGTGTCAGTTCACGGACAGAATTAGTCCTCTTGCTGCTGAATATGAAAACCTGCAAGCACTTCCCTCTAAAAGTGTAATTCCAGCAAATTACATTCCCAAGTAGGCAGAAATTTATCATGTTCACTTTTTCCAACATGTCAATTTTGCCACTGTGGGGTGGTAACTATATGTACTGAGTAAGATCTTTATTTTTTTAAACAAAATTATTGCTACTGGCTCGTTGAGGAGTTATTTTTCTCTCCTGCACCGCTCCCGCTCTGTTGATTAGAGGTTTGTTGCTTTGGTAATGTGCTTCTCCTCCAGGCTGTTAATGATTACAGACACCTCTCTAACCTGTAATTTTGGGGGAAGGTTACTGACAAGGTGAGATGACAACAATTGTAATTGTTTTTATGGCTTAGAAATGTCCTTCATCTTTGCTGGCCACGTGTCAGGACTCAGGATTTAGAGTGAAAGTGGAGCTGATGCCCAGAATTAGAGACACTTTCTTGTGCTATTTATTCCCAAATTGTGCCATATTGTAAGGTTAGAAAGAACACTGTGAAAGACAGTAAACTGTTATTTAATTCTGAATGAAACATCAATGCAAGTGGTGCCTATTCCATCCCCAGCAGAAGGTGACTTTGGGAGGTTGAGGATGGAGCCCCTTGGATCTCCAAGGAAAGGTGCTCATCCTGGTGTGATTTTAGAGCCTCAGGAATCTTTGTGAGCTGGAGCATCTTCAGTTTCAAAAGGCAGGATAACAATTATTTGTTCATCCACCCTCTTGATTGAAAAGAGAGAAATTGAACTGTTTGCATTGGAGATTTTGTTATGTTTCCAGCATAGAGAAGAGTTGTTTATGAGCCTTAAAAGGAAAAAAACCCTTAACTACAATAATTTCATTACTAACCATTTGAATGGAGCAGCATGAGCACCCAGGCACCTGAAATTCCAACCTTAAATCCTGCAGTTCTTTGCATGTTGTGAGTCGGTGCCTCACTACTGATGGGAGCCACATTCCCACGTCACGGGGACACTCCTCATCAGAGGCTGGATTTTTCCAGTGGATGCCTATGAGCACTTTGCTCTGAAATTTTGTCAAAGAATGACTGGTGTTTTGTCACTTTAAAACCATGGAAACATCACAATGTTCTTTTAGAAATGACTCCAGGAATTAATTGCAAATGACTTATTAATGAAACAAATACTCAGCTGTCACTTGAACCAAACTCCACGATCCGCTTAATGATTATTTTTTGAGAAAACACTTTTGTGTTTGTTTGATCTGCCTCGTGCTAACAGCAGTAGGAAAAGAGAGAAGCATTTGGTGTCGGAGTGGAAACTTGAAACTGGAGAAAAGGAGAGGAAAAACATCAGCCAATGACTGGGATATAGGTGAGAAGGCCAAAGAAAGAGCAGATCCCTAACAATTGCGTTGGAAAGCTGCTCCCCCAGGCAGGCCTGGTTGGGTAATAAAGGTTAAATCTGGGGACAAACAGGGGAATCTGGCAGGGAAGGGTTTCACAGTAACATTAATTCAGCCACATTCCGTGTCTTGAAAGTGAGCATGAAAGAATTTACCTCGTATGGGGTGAGTAAATGTTTGCAAACCGCAGAGAGACTCTCAAATCAATGTGAAATATCAGCTGTAGCTCTGCAAATGACAATAAAAATAAATGCTGCTAATTAGGGAGCGTGCATTCCTCACGGCTCTGGCATTGGTCTGGGATGCACGACCAACCTTCCCTGCCCAGAACTGTGTGCTGGACCCATGGACCTTCCTGGGTGCCCATGGGCCACCCAAGGGAGATTTTTCCCCAGGCAGCTCGCTGAAGCCGTGCATTTTCCCAAGAGTTCCCCTTTGCAAGGGCCAGATATAAATAGGTAATAAAGCCTTTCCACGGCTGCTGTTTACAAGAGCAGGAACACGGGGCAGGACACAAGTGCAGCACATCCGCCCGCCTTGGGAACACATCTCAGGTGTCCTTCTGCTGGTGCTGCTAAATTATTTACCACTCAGCAAGCCTGTGCCTGCGTGAGATACTGAGAGGAGGGAATCTGAGGTGAAACCCCATCCGTTTACCCAGAGCTGACACTGGAATATTCATTATCACATTAAATCCAACCGCAGTGAAAATGAAGGCTTCCGTTGATTATGTGCTTGCATAAAAGGCTTCTTTGGTGGCAAGCCCGTGTGCCAGAGATCTGAATATAAAATCTAGTAAGTGGAAACCATTTTTTTTATGGTAAATTTGCCTTCTTGGAAGTTATGAGACTTGGCAGGTTTAAATTATGTTTTAAACCTGCGGTGGATTATGTGATTTTTCTAACTGGCCGCAAGCAATACGAGAGGAGCACACACCACCCCAATCCCAGCCACAGGCCTGAGCCAGGATTTCCAACGCAAATAAAAAAGAAATGCAGATTTTATATGCAGGAATGGTGCATATTTATGTCAGTGCAGTGTTGATTTGGCAAGGTTGGTGGGGAGGTCTCCCCTTTGCGAGTGCTCAGTCTGCACTCACCTGCCTTTCCCTGTCCCTCTTCATCCTGAGTTTGTGCTGGAGCAGAGCAAGAGCACAGCTCAGAGAGGGGTTTGAGGAGCCCATTGGATTTATGATTGTGGAAAAGTAGAGGAAAATACATAAGATTAGCCAAAAAAGACATGAGGTTTTTTCTTATCCATCCATCCATGCTTGCTCCTTCCCCAGCTTCCTC
>NW_008236209.1:4893470-4911520 GCF_000691975.1 Corvus brachyrhynchos
GAATTTAAAGACTCAATTAAATCATCTTCTCTGGGAGGCAGAAGAAAAATTAGAAATGCTGAGATGAAGCAGCACCACGTGAATGAAGGGCCATCTCTGGAGCAGGTTGTCCCACCAGGAAGCAGGAGGTCAGGATGTTCTGGGTCACTTAGGGCTGTAAATGAGCTCCCAGGAAAACTGGCACAGCAAGGGCTGGGTTTGGTGGCCGTGGGCATGTACAGGGATGTGAGAACAAAACCTATTTCTGTTGGTGCTGAGAACGAGGATTCGCCCACAATTAGTAATTTATTGAAAGGTGTGACTGATTGCATCAGCACAAATAATTTAAAAGTAGATTAAAAAAAAAAAAATCAACATTCTCCATCCCATAATACTTACAGAAGACTCTAATTTGGCAGACAACAGGTAAGAAACAAGATGATCAGAAACCAGATTGGCCTGGTCAAAGATGGAGATGGATAAATCTTGATTTGGAGTGTGGTTGCAATGAAACCATCGTCTTCCAGGAAATCCTGGGCTTTTTTCTGGGAATGCTGGAGATACTTTATGGCACATTCTTCCCTTTATGTCTCCTGTTTTCATCTGTAATTGGCAATGTATTTTGTAAGAGAGAATAAAACAAACATCCGGTAGATAGAAAAGCACCAAGAACCTTCAGCTTTGCCTAATCCCTGTAGACAGCAAAGAGAGAAACAAAATGATCTGTAACTATAATTGAGAGGCAAAAAAATCTATGTTTAATAAACATTTAAAGGAAGAATTACATGTGCCACAAATCCCCTTTTATATTGCACTTAAAATCTCCTTACCTGCCCTTTAGTTTTCATGGTTTTCCTTATCTTCAGTGTCACTTAATCGTATTTCAACAGGATTTGCTTCCTTGCTGCCCATCTGCTCTTCCTTTCTAGTGCAGCATTAATGCCACAATGCCATCCCAGTAGTTCCCTTCTATGACACTTTGATGTCAGACACCCGGGGATTCAGGTTTTTTTCATTCAGGTTCAAACAGAAAAGAAAAATACCTGTTTTGGGGGAGTGACAGATCCTGGTTTCAAATGGAAATGTCCAGAGCAGGGCAGGGGATGAAGGGGAGGCGAACACAGCTTGGATTCCTGTTGCTGTGGAATGTTGGGATCCAGTGGTGCTCTGTCCTGCTGCTGGCCATGGGGAGCTTCTCCTGGCCCTGGGGAGATGCACTGCTCTGCTTCAAGTCTGTGCTAACAAAGGGTCAGCCTCTGAGGATATTAACAAAATCAATTAATGAGTCCAGTGGGCAAGGCTGGGTTCACCCCTGGACACTCACCTGGCCTGTGTGGGCTGCCCAGTTGGATCTGCATTTGCTGAGTTAGAGGCATCACTTGGAGAGTCTTCATGTGGCTTCTTAATCCTAAAATAGCGTTAGATTAATAATCTTTGTATTTATATCTATATTTTATTTATTTGCAGCGTTAAGGAAGACTTTGTGTATTGTGTCTCACCAGTTTAGGAGCATAATGGTGTGGGAGGGTCCCCTGGAAAGGGGAGAATGTTTTTCTTTAGTGTTGACAGGAACTCTCCCAAAAGAGTCTGCAGTAAAAAGCTTTTAAAAAAAAATTATTTATATAAATCCTTTCTAATTGATCATGTAGTTGTGAATTAGTCCTTAGGTCACTCATGAGAGCAGGTCTGTGGTACAGCTGGGGATATTCTCTTCTATTCCACTGCCTTTGCTGGGCATTGAACTCTTATGATAATTCATAAAACCCCCTTTTTTAAAGCTATCCAATGTCTGCAGGGATCAATACTTGAACCTCTATTCTTGAAACATTTTTAACTTAAATATCAAGTTGGGATTGTTTTCTTATAAGAAAGTGTCCCAAAGTGCAGGTAATCCAAATTCTGAGGTGTTTGTGCCGGCAGAGCCCACTCTTGATATTTCCAAATAATATTTGCCTCAGATCTCACAAGGCAGAGCAGGGTTTGGTAGGTTGCAGGATTCCAGAAATTCCTCTGTATCTGCGTGGGGATCAGGCTCAGAAGATGCTCATTCATGCTCAGTGTTGTAAGACAAAACACATCAGAAGCTGGATGTGCTAAAGCAGTGCCAGAGCCTGTGCCCCTCCCCTCCTGGAACACAACTCTGGACTTGCTCCTTGCTCAGTCTGGGGTTGCCTGAGCTGGTTTTGGTGGGAACAAACTGAAATGAGGTGGGGCCACCTGAGTCTCGTCAAGGAAGGCTGCCCAGGAGGTGACAGGGGACAGAGGAACACCTTGGACAGACCTTAAAGGACACGTTTAGAAAGAAATGGTAGCTTGGAGGAAGATGAAAGTGCTTTTCTTCAGGTCACAGATGTGACAGTGAGAGGGAAGAAGGCAGCAGAAGCAGTCAATGAAGCTGAAGTGGAGGATGCAGCTGAGGCTGAAACCTTGAACAATGAGAGGAATGGGTTTGTTCCACTTTGATTTGGTCAACGAATATGTGGTGAAGACAAAATAAGCACAGATTATCTGGGGCAAGAGGTTTTAAGAGGAAACGTGGGACAGATGTCTGAGGCAGAGGAGAAACCACCACAAGTTTGGCCATGGGACTAACACAAATGAAAGGGTTAGAAAAGGAGGGGAGGCTTTAGCAGTGGAAACAGGAGCTAGCGAGAAAACGGAAAATTAAGACTACTCTGAGCCACATGGCAAGCATTGTTTATTGTTATTATTATTAATTATTATTACTATAATTATTGCTATTATTATATTAACTAAAGGCTGGCTTGAATCTTATAAACAGCTTCTGTCAGAAAAGGAGAAAACAAGCTGTAAATGTTGACTTTTAATTCTACCCTGTTTATTAAGGACTGTTAGTTCTGTTTTGCTAATATCTTGTAAGTAAACAGAGTGAGAAAATTCAGTGACGATAAAGATGATGAACCACTGAAATTTGGTTCCACACTGGGCACATGAGGGAGAAAAGGATGCCAATTAATGCATTACTAAAAGAGCAACACTACTAGGAGTAATAATACTGGTTCTCTATTATTGATGGTTGATTTTAGAAGAGAGAGAGTTCATGTTTGGCCCAGAGCAGTCGACACGAGCCCTGAAGGAAGGGAAAAAACCCTTTAACCGAGCAGAAATTTCAGTCATGAGCTGTTAAAGGAAGTTGAGCTGAATATTGAGGAAAATTCAAAAAGATAAAAACGACTTCAATTTGGTAGTTCTTCACTGGTTCTGCAGTTTGGCAGCTGTCAACATCTCAAAATATCATCTCACCCAAACTGTTGAAAGAAAGAAACCCTTTGATTTTTCCCTTGAGACTCCCAAGCTGAAAATGGACTCTTTGTAGTCTCAGCCTCGTTTCAGACAGTTTTTTTTAAAAAAAACATTCTTGCTGGCAGAAACAACTAATTCATAAATAGACTCTCTGTTAATTAAATAAGTTTTATCGCTTTAACTTGCCTTTCAAAATGAAAAAGAAAGTAAATCTCTAACATTTCCTGCTTTATTATGAATCTTAAGGGACTAAGCATCACATTTCTTGCATCATTAATAATGCAAATTAGTTTTTGTTTGAGTCTCCTATAAGTTTATAGTTAGAAGTAAATATTTAATGCACAAATCTGGGAAATCAAATCATGGCTAGTAGAAATTTTCCCTTAGAGTTATTGAAAGGTAATGTAAGAAAGATGGGAGGCACTGTGGGTTCTGTTTATTTAACCTTTCTTGCTCTTGCTTTCCTTTCAGTAGAACTCTTTGTGACTTGTCATTAAACACTTCTCTATTCCTGCAGTATCTGTTTTTACTATCTTTACAGTAGCCACTGAATTCAGCTTTTAATGCCATTTAAAGGAGAGGTTAAACACATACATAGCCTACTTAGGGCTATAAGGATTGTCGTTTCGGTCCTAATTATTGGCAGGAAAACCAGGTGATTATTTCTAATAATATCTAAAAATCTGTTGACTTTGTAGCAGTTTTTCTTAGTCTGCTTAATGAAGCAATGGCCAAATCAGATTAAAGTTTGCCCAGGGCCTCTACATTGTGCGCAGAAATGCCTTGGGAGGGTAAAATACACAGACAGGGCAGACTGAATTTAGTGTATGTGTGCCATATTGGGCTTTTTCCCCTGTTTTTACACAGTATTCTTGCAAATATTGCACCACCCTCTGTATGAAATGTCTGTAGGAACGAGACTATTGCAGACAAATTACAGCTGTTTCCCCACCACATATGGGCTTTCTGCAACGACTCTTCTCCTGTGTGGTGGATAACAGAAAATAATAAGTATCCTGGTTTTTTGGGCATGAAATCTGATAGTGAAAAAGACACCAGGGAGAATTCTTTGGTGATAAAAATTTAAATAGACCCATTTATCAATATGACAGAGATTTGACCTGAAAGTTAAAGTGTTTGGAAGTTAAGTGGGGTTGTGTAAAGAAAGTTGAGGCTGTGCTACAGATAGACCGTGGGGTTTGTAAGTTATTAAATCAAAATAAAAGGTATTGACAAAACAATAAATTGCCTGGATCACCCCATGTAATAGGTTCTGGGAGCACTAAATACATTCTCCATGCTAAAGATGTGTGAAGCCTTTTCCTTTCTCATACTTTTGTTCTTCTCCTTGAAAACATTTGCACCGTGGTTGGTTTTATAACAGACTTGGCACCAAATTGGGCCTGGGGATGTTTTGCCAGAGAACTGGCTCGGAGCAGTGGTGAGAAGCAGGAGCAGGGGCATTGCTCTGCTACCAACAGGATTATTGGCCTTTGCAGGTGGGATACAGATCACTCTCTGGGGGGATTAAAATAATAATAACAACCATAATATCTTTACTGGGAGAGATATTTTACTAATATCTTCAGGGGAGAGAGCACTGCAGTGCTCTTTGCTCTTCTCAGCACCATTTCCATGCTGGAAATCTGTGGGATTCAGAAGGAGAGCAGCATCTGGCAGTCCCCTCCAGCAGAGATGCTTTGGGGAGTAGTTAATGCCACCTGCTCATATCACCCCCTAAACCTTTTGCAATGACCACCATTTTCCTGGGAGAGGGGCTGAGTTTGCTCATGGAGGGGAAGGAAAATACCCGTGGGACATACTGGGATGGAAAGGTTGGGAGTGGGTGGTGCAGCAGCTCTTCACCCCCAGAGTCTTCAGCTGGGCCCTGCTTTTTCCCAACTCCACAGGGTTGGGGGTGAGTACCCCCTACCTCCGGCTTCCCTGCCGAGGAGGGAATGAGGCTGGCTCTGTTTGCCTTGAAAATGACACAGATTTGAGACTATTTCCCCTCCTGCAGATTTCTCCATTGAGAGGAGCATGGAAGACATTACTATTTATAGTGCACAGTACGTGTACCCAGCGGGACATCCCCGAGCAAACATCCTACCAGTTTGGAGGTGGGATGCTTTCCAGCTCCGTGGCCCCGAGATGCCCTGTGCCCTCTCCCAGGGAGGTGGGAAATCACACAGGGGTACCACCCATCTCCTCTCATCTCTGCCTTTCTTTCACTTCTTTGGAGATGAGATGCTCACCCCCTGCCACGGAGCTGAGCATGAGGCTCGGAGGCAAAGCAAGTTTTCCGCACAAATAATGCAAGTTTTAAGGGAGGGAAAGGGCCCTAAAAAATGAAGGTATAAGGAGGTTGCAGAGCATCTGCAGAGTCTGGTTTGGGGATGGGCAGCTTGTGTGTGTGTGGGAAATGGAGATGGAAACTTGGTTTAACTAAAGAGGTTTGGGAATTTCAAGGGGACGAGGACCAGCAGTGGGACTTGGGGTCTGTCACTGCCACTCCCTGCCTGACCACCTGGGTGTTCCTGTATGGGTTTGGGATATCAGAACCTCTTCATCTAAGCTTAATTCTTGATATGGAAAAGATAGCTGACAATGGCAATAAAAATAACAGTAAGCAGTTGGAAAGGCCCAGCTCAAATCGTGCTCTGTCAACAGCTTTGCAATCTGTATAAATATGAGAGGAAAGACAAACAGCTCTGATTTCTCTTTAAGAATGTGAGTATCCATTGTCGTAGATTTAAATTAGGATGTTTTACTTGTACTGTATGTAAATTCCTCCTTGGCAAATAACCCATGTCCACTAATGTATGTGTATTTTGGGCCTGTATAGTTTGGGTCTCTGTGAAATACAATGAAATCTGATAGCACACAGAAATACTTGCATGGAATGTCAAATTTTTTGTGTGTGCTTCTCACATATCCATAAAAGAGTTTACACATTTCTAATTACTCATTCAAAAAGAGACTTTACAGCACTTTTAAAAGAGAGCCAATTTTTTCCCTACTGTGTTCTGTTTTTACAGCTTGTGGAAAGCTTATTTAACGAAAGTTTAAGTAATCAGCGAAAGTCATTTCTGAGCAAAGACTGACAGATATGAAGCCTCTTTTCACACTTCATAAGAGGTGGAGAGGGTAGCCACAAAATTTACAGCTGAATAGTACTCTGTTCAGCTTAAGTTATAGAATTATTAGTGTTCCAGGCATGTGAGAAATTTTAGGGAGATGAAGTATTTAAGGTGATACTCTATGTTTTGTGTAGCTGAGCTCTAAGTGCAATAGCAATAACAACCCACCCCTCCAAAGGCAGCGACCTGCACGTCCCTTGGGGCTGATGTTGTGCTAAAAATATGTGTTTGCAGCTAACTGAGCTTCATGATATATTAATAAAACCCCAGCAACGTGTTCCCTTTGCAGAGACTCACCTCTGGCTATGAAAGTACGAATTCTCGGGATATGGAAATAAGCACACGTGGTGTGTGGGTGAGAAAGCAGCGGGGAGGGAGGTGGCACTGTCAGCGTCTCTGTCCCAGCCCCTGCAGCACAGGGACACAGGTTTTGCTGTAGGAGAGACCTGGATACAGAGTGGTGGACAATAAGTGACTCCTGCAGGTCATGATCAACTGGGCTGAATAAAGGAGGAGGACCTGGGCTGTGTAGTGAGACTGAGAAAGGGAAATCTCTGTTCCAACTGACAAAAATGAGCATGGCTTTTAGAGGTATTTGTAGGTATTTGAGTGTGAATTGTTCTAAATATCATGAGGTGGCCACATGTTGTAATCACGGGTATTACATACAAATATTTATCATAGAATCAGAGAATGGTTCGGGGCAGAAGGGACCCCTAAATGCCATCCAGTCCAACCCCCCTGCCATGAGCAGGGGCATCTTTAGCTAGACCAGGTTGCTTAGAGCCCTGTCCAAGATAACCTTGAATGTTTCCAGGGATGGGGCATCTTCCACCTCTCTGAGAAATCTGTGCCAGTGTTCTGCCACTTTGGTAAGAAAAATTCCTCCTTGTGACAACATTAAGCAAACAAAAGCAATTTACTTTTTACTTTTACAAATTACTAAAGGCATTTCAATATTACGCTTGGTTTCATTTCAACCTGTTTGATTTTTGTTGGTTATTCTTTTTTTGTGGTGCTTTAGCTGTACCTGTTTACCCAGGAACAAACAGCGGAAAGGCTTTCTTAGTTCTTTAAAACAAGTTGTGTGAGATAGAATCAAGTGTCACTGCAGTCACTTTGAGGTTGGCCAAGAACTGAACTGGGGAGGCATCTTCCACCCTCACTTCTCAGTCCTGGAGAACAAGGACACAAGTGTACAGCTGCCACCAGTACATGGTTTAAATACACATAGTGTAAGGTTTATATTCCTTTGATTCGCTTTTATGTGAGCCTAATACAAGCACCCTCATAAAGATCACTCTTGCACCAGATTAAAGCAGTGCCTTGGTAGCATTTATTGGTGGTTCATAAATCATGGTGGCACTTTGTTGCTGTCCACAAGCTGGTTTTGCTGTTTAAGGGTTCAGTCACGAAGATGTACAGTATTATTCCAGGAACAGTCGTAATCCTACAGAAATTATACTGAGGTGTTTTTGGAGGCCTGGAATTTGTGGGAAACCTGTGTGTATGGAGTGATGTTGGAAAGCAGAGACATGGGGTACCTTTAGTTGCTGTATCAACAAGCATGTTAACTAAGTACATGGAATACTGGCCTGTGTCTTTATGCAGTTCAGGAAAATCACTCATCATGCCAGTGTCCAAACACCCAGTGTTTCCATCCGACATCTACTTCAACTCAATTTAAGGTTTTCTGGATGCTGAACACTTTGATTTCAGGTGAAAATCTCAGTTCCAGGGGCAGTGCCAGGATTTGTCAGACCTTACAGGCTTCCAGTTTGGGTTGTTAATACCAACAATTCCCAGTCCTATTCCCTTGACTCCAAACTGTATTCGGGAGGCGTTCGGTGCTCCTGCATTCAAACAGTTAATTTGCACTATGTTCTGTTAAAGAAAAGGAAAACTGTCACCCTGTCATTTTAGAGTCTGACACTAAGCTTGTCAAAAGAGACAGCTGTTAAACTGAATTACTGTTGACATGCAGAGAAACGGCCCTTGCCAGATGTAAAGGACATCTGCGGCAATGAAGTGGTACAGGGTGGCTTTTAAAATGTGGTCATACTGGTATTTGAATAGAGCTCTATGGCATTAAAACGTGGCCTTGACTCAGACAGTTTAAGGCAGCGAAGCAGAGCCAATGCCAAGCACAAAGAAGTGCTGATCTGTTGCTGTATCCATAACTTAGGCATGAATATGAAAACAGTGCAGCGTCAAAGCTATTAAGCTCTTATCGTGTATCCAGGAGGATGTGGGCTTAAAACACAGTGGGAAATATTTTGTATTTCTGGCTCCTTGGCTGTGCGGGTAGGTGAGGTGGAAATTCATAAGGTGGATTATGCAGGGAATGAATGGAAATAAGTCGTCTTGTCTTCAGCTAACAACTGCTCAGACAAGAATTGCAAAGGGCATTAGGCTTAGGAAGTGAGGCTGGATGTGCCTCGCCGGCGTTCCTGATAACATTCCCGGGATGTGGAGCACGTGGCGGGTGCTGGGGAGGTTCCCCTCTGGAGAGCAGAGCAAATAAAAATGAAAATCATTGAACAGAGAAACCTGTAAAATTCTGCTTGTGTATCTTAATGTGCTTTCCACAAAAAAAGTCAGGATACCAAATTAATATTGTAAAAAAATATAGTTATTATGAATATTTTATAATTTAGCAATTGAACCAACAGTAGGGAATTCTGCACATTATATAAGAGTGCAAGTCTGATTTGCATGTCTTTAGTGTAGGAATAAAGCTGTTTGGGAAAAAAAAAGTATCAGTTAAGCAATTTTGCTAAATGTATGAAAAATGAAATGTTATGAGATGAAGCATGTATTCATTATGAAATGAAATTGATGTTTGAAGCTAAAAAAATATTCAGGCCAAACATCATTTTGAATATGTTAGCAGATCGTATCTTGATTTAGTTGTGTGTTTAGTGATAGCAGAAACCAAAGAGTTTCCATCTGGAGGGAAGAAGGCAAATGTTATTTCTACATGACACAGGTTAACCTGCTCCTTTCTGCAGGAAAGCAGCACCAGCAGCAACAACAATTTGCTCTAGACAGGAAAAATTATGGAAGAGGTGGGGCTAAGAGGGGTTTTCGTCTTCAAAAGAGGAAATTTTGCTTTCCAGACACCTGTATGACAAAATGCTGATGTCAGGTGAGGGGGACTCATTCCTCTGCAGGGTGGTGGAAAGTCCAGGGTTTGTTTAGGTCTTGGGATGATTTGGGCTGGTGTCCTGCACTGCTCCAAGGGCATTCCTTTCCCATGGAGAACATCCCATTCCCATGGAGAACACTCAGCATCCCATGCTGCCACTGCCCACCACCACAGTGCCAAGAGGTGTGAGATCCATGCCCATGGTCCAGCTGGGAGCCTTCCAGATGGCCGGAGACACGAGTTTAGTGTGTGATTTATGGAGGGGCTCTGGCCAGGGCTGCTGCCAAAGCTGACCCGAGGCCATCAGTGAGTGTGGCCAGCAGTGCTCCCACTACTCCATATGGCCGTGGCTGGCTGGGTCACAGCAGGAGAGGGTGTAACAAGTCCACATATCCATGATTTAACATGGCCCATCCTGAAATCTCATTTATCAGCAGCTGGCAGGGCTCTGCCATGTACTCAGGAGTGTCAGAGTTTAACCTCCATGGCACAGGAGGCACAGAGTGTTTGAGCAACCTCTGGGAGTCAGGGCATCCTGCTTTGTCCCTGCTGGGAAGCTTTGGATAGGAGCAGTCAGGATGAACGTGCTCCCCTGGGATCAGAGAACATGGATATGTTTTGGGGTTCAGGATGTTGGGAGAGCTGGTTCCTCAAGAACAACTTTGATGAATAAATTTTGAATGTATTTTAGTCTGCAGAATGCAAGTGAGCAGGTGACTGCCCAGCAGGACCATCCCTGGGAGCTACTGGAGCTTCCAGCCTGGTGGAGTAAGGGCAAGACACATTTAGGAGGAAATCCCTTTACAAAACACTGGCACAGGCTGCCCAGGGAGGTGGTGGGTGCCCCATCCCTGGAAATGTTTGAGGTCGGGTTGCACAGGGCTCTGCTGGGACAGGGACCATCCTCATCCTGCCTAATGCAGGAGTTATTTGGGCAAAGCATCCCATGCATCTCCAGAAGGATGTTTTATCCTGCAATAAAAAGAGCTGAAATCTCCAATCCCCTTTTCACTGCTCAGTGCTGCAGGTTTTAGCCAGAGCAGGCTCACCTATTTCCACAGGTTGAACTTTGCTGTAATGATTAACTTTTTACAAACAAGCACAAAGTGGAGCATTTAAATAAACAGGAACAAGCTTATTATTAGATGGCAGGTTTTTCTCTGATAGCTCTTATAATGTCATTGTTAGTTTATTAAAGCTTATCACGAAAAATCTCTTTCTCCTAAGCTAAGTTCTTTCATACAGCTTCCCACTTTGATTGACACCAAAATAAAATAACTAACCTATAAATTATAATGTACGGTTTAAATGATGGATAAATGCATTATTTGTAAGGCATTGCAAGGATCAACATATGCAATTTCTGGAAAATAAAAAATATTTTACGAAGATAATAATAGGGCAGAACTCAGCTCTTTTTGTGAACATTCTCACTGCATACTGCTATTAGGTGATCCTTAAGGTCCCCTCCAACCCAAACTGTTGTATGATTCTATGATTATTTTTACTAATCAAACAGATCTGGGGGGGAAAGCCTGATGTCAACAACCATTTTAACTTCAGCAGCATCAGTCCCAGGTCAAAAATCTAAATCATAGAATCACAAAATGGTTTAGGTTAAAAGGAACCTCAAAGATCACCTCATTCCAGCTCTCCTGCTGTGGACAGGGACCTTCTACCAGACCAGGTTGTTCCAAACCCCATCCAACTGGATTTGAACACTTCCAGGGATGGACCAGCCACAACTTCTCTGGGCAACCTGTGCCAGGGCCTCCCCACCTCTGCATTCTTCTCAGAGACACCCCCAACTTCGTGAGTTCTCAGTAAGTAAACTTCTGTCATTGAAGTCACCCCAAAATCCATGTTTGTAAATACATTCCTACTCACCTGTCTGCTGATGTTGGAAAGGCACCTTTCTTTCCCATCTCTTTCAAGCCACGCAATGAAACTCCCTGAGCTCCCTGTGTTCCCTGGGAGAGGCTCCGTGCCTGGACACGCTGAGCAGGGCTGAGTTAGTCCAGCTGGAGATCTGTCCCCAAGCTGGAATGTCCACTGAAGTATTGCAGAATGGGAATGAAGTCGTTTACCAGCAGAAAATAATACACAATGGCTCCTTATAATCCGTCTGTTCGTTGGGAAAGCAGGGATCTCCAGGGAGGGAAGGACTCCTTGCTACTTTTTGCACACCCTATTTTAAATTGAAGTCTTTAATTCAGCTTTTCTGTAGCCTGATAACTGTTCCTCACAGGAGGAAGGACCTTGGATAAAGGGAATTTGCTCTGCCTTGCTCAGTGAGGCCACCTCGGAGCACTGGTGCTTGGTGAGTACCATTAATGGGTTTAAATTTGACTCTGCAAGTCCCAACATGGAAAATATGGCTCTTGTCCCCAGAGTTTTGCAGCTTAAAATGAGTTAATAGCACATCTCAGGCTAGATCTGAGTGCATATTATAAATGACTAATTTACTTCTCGAATTTACCATTTCGCCTGCTTGGATTGTGATTTCTAGGCATAATCTCCTGTATAAAGGTTTTTTTTTCTCTCTTTCTTCGTGGTGTGAATCGAAGAAATATTTGAAAGCTGAGGTGATTGTTTCTGTGCTTGGGTGTTCATGGCATGTTTCTGGCCAACACTTAAAATTCAGTTCCCAAGGCTGGAAGCAGAAAAAGGCAGGTTTTGCAGGGACAAAACGTGACCAATGGAAATAAATTTCCTCCCAGCACATTGGGAACCCTTCTCAACAATAAAAACCACCAAAGGAACCACAATATGTGTGGATGTTGTAGCTCCCTGTTCAGTCCAAATACGAGGCAACATTTCCCCTGAATTTATGGAGTTTAACACTGCAGGGAGTTTGGGATCTTCACAAACTGTAACCCATATTTTAGCAGCGCCAAATCTTTCATGATCCAGGCTCATTTGTGGTGGGAATGGGCTCAAGGTAAGGTCATGAGGAATTATATTGGTTTTTTATTTCCCCTGTGTGGAATTCTCAAAAACCAGTTGCTGACTGGGTTGGTAAATCCCACCCTGCATAAATATATTGATAAATACCTGATATGTCTTCAGCTAAAGAAGAATCAGAGATGTCCCAAGGAGGAAAATTACTCCTTTTCCATCTTTGTTTGCACTGAACAGGTTTCTTGTTTCGATGACTTTTTCCTTAGAATATCATCTTTTTGGAAACCCTGTGAAAAGCCACGTAATATATCCTTAAATATCCTTAGTCCTGCCCCATGTCCATGTTTTAAGAGTACTGTCACAATTACAACCAACTCTTCCAAACATCACCTTTTTCTCTTTTTGGCCATAAATGTTAATGTACTCTTTCTGCTTTCTTTTCTTATCAGAAATTCTGTTAATTACTCAAAATGAACATGTAGCAAATAGAAGTTTTCTCTAAATTAAATGGAAAATCCATTTTTTGCATATATTTTCTCATGTAATTAGCTATCATATTGTTAAAGGTAATCTGAGTTTCAGCAGAGGAACAGAGTTTTCTTTATTTTTGCTTTATCTGTAGAGATTTTTCATATTTTATAACAGATGTAGGTACAGGTAAAGATAAGGAAGGAGGAGGGCAGGTAGTGGTGTGCTCACTGAGTAGCTGATTTCAGAAATGGGGGTCTCCTGGGCCTGACTTGCAACCAAATGACCAAAACACTTTGCCTTTTATTTATTTATCCAGCTACTTAACACTTCTTACTGTTTCTCTTAAATGAATTAATTTACCCTACAAAGCACTCCTTGCAATAATCAATGACTCATTACGCTGAAAGCCCGCAGGAAATACTAATTAAATGAAAAATGTGCAAGAGGAATGTGCAACTTTTGTATTTCTAACAACCCAGATATTCAGTGCTTTCTTGTCCAAGTTCTCATAAGTTACAGGAGAGCTTTTTGCCTTCAGCCACAGGGAGCTGAGGTGGCTTAGAGGGTGGTGATATTTCCCAGACATACCAAATCCAGTCCATTTATCATCAATATCCACAGGAAATAATAATCTGTTTATACATCACATTTCTCTGGGCTCTGCGAGGTTCTTGTTATGAATTCCTTCCAGCTGCTTTTCTCATTCCCACAGCAGAATTGCTTGGGAAGGGTTATCCCTTATCCATCACGTACTCTAACAATTATTGACTGATAGCCACTGGTAATTCCAGCTCTCTGACAATCTTTGATAAAGATTTTGTGTTGTTATTATGCTCTAAAATGTCTCCTCAGCCATAAAGGCCTTGAACTCCAGGCTGGGTAGGTGGCACAGCCACCTTTTTGGGATCTTTGAATAGGGAGAGCTTAATAATCAAGAAGATAAAGGTTTTATAAGGATAGAAATGCCAAAAATGAGAGTGGGTTCAAAAATCCTGCTTTCTGCCCCATGGGAGGGGTTGTGTCCTGCTCCCTTTGGTGAAGGGATGTCTGGAGCAATCGAGGTTTCTTTTATCCTGGTCAATGATTTTTGGAGAAAATAGGTTAAGCAAAGCCGTGAAATAAAGCAATCAGAACAAGGTAAAAAAAAACTGTTACCACCACCCGTACCAAAAACCCCAATAAAGACCAAAAACAAAGCAGTGGCCAAGCTCCTTTGCCTCAGATCCTTGGCACTGCTGATTTTGTAGGATACCAACTTTCTGTTCTGATTTGTTCCCCCTCAAATAAGCTCTCTGATTAATTCACCCCTCTAAATTTCTTTATGTTTGTTGTAGATTTATGTTCTCTTGACCATCAGTCCATACCCTCATTTAGGTGCTTTCAGGTACTGCTGCTCTTGTTTAGTTTAGCAGATGACCCAATGCCAGCCTGGGGCACTCCCCATCCTGGAAAGGGTCGAGCCACAAACACCAGAAATAATTATTTTGTTTTTTAAGTAACATGGGAAAGAGGGAGAATAAGAGAGGAATGAATTCCCAACTCAGTTTTAAGGCAGCAAGAATTTAAGTCAATTTAGCTCCCCATGCTAATTAATACTACCAAAGAGCTTTAAAGAGTAACAACAGAGAGGATGAATTATTTAAAGTGTAGGTGACCAAGAGAAATCTGAATGAAGATGACACTGCCTCTACTTTTGGTTTTCAGGCAATAAATTGCATTTAAAATGGTGGCAATGCATTGAAGATTTTGGTAAAACTTGGTTCTCAGCTGTAAGGAGTTGGGTTTCTGTAGGGATATCCTGTGCTGCAGGACAGGAAATTCAGGGCTAGAAGAGAAAATTATGAAGAAAAAAGATTTCAATCCCAAATGGATGAAATTTGAGATAGAAGTGCCTGTTTTAGCCCCTAACTCTGGGTTTTCAGAGAGAAAACAAATGGTAGCAGTAGTGCACTGAATTTATTTTTTCTGTAAATCAAAAGCTGGATATTTTCCTTGCTCCTTTGTAATTTTATTGAAGGAAAATTATAGAAATCTTTTCAGTGCAGCAGGGGATTGATACAGGTTACATTCCTGGCTTTCAGTCTAGTATCTCCCTCACCAGCCTTTGGAATTCCGTGGGAGTGATGGATTTCAGGAATTAGGCCCTAAATTCTGATGCCTACAGAACACAGAAGAGGTTGAATTGTGTATATTTTGCCCTCAACCTGCAATATATTCCTTGAAGACAATAGAAAGAAGATTCACATAAAATTGTCTCTTTATTTGGAGGTACTTTAATATCAGAGGAGATTTGCTTCCAGCTAAGAAAACACTTGTTACAGAGCTAAAAATGTTTGATATGCTGCTGTATCAGATAAAGTTTGTTAGTGCACAGTGGCACAGTGCTGATAATTGAAGAACTCACAGGATTTTCGGCAGTAAAAGATCCCCAGTGAGTGCTAAGCTCAGTGGGAAAATGTGATGCATAAATCTGCAGTGAGAGCAGAGGAACAGGAGGGGAGCAGCTCTGCACTCAACCCTGGGAACCCCAAACCACCACTGAAGGACGTTAAAGAGAAATAAAAGGGAGGAGATGATATCTTGGGGCTTAAAAGCTGTTTTCAAAGAATTTTCTTGTTAAATATAATGTTGGACAAGAGCCTGTGGAAATTCTCAACTCACTGGAGACTCCTGCTGTCTCTTGGCATGATCTGGTCTAGTGGAGGAATCAGCCCCTAGCCCTGCCTAGCCCAGGAATACCTAATTCCATGAGGAGAAGTGGTCACTGGAGGTATCAAGGAAGGTGGGAAAAGTCCAGGCAAGAGAACCATGGCCAAAGGTGATGGATAAACTGGTTTTGCGTGATGGGGTGAGGAACACCGACTTGTAAAGAACTGATGGCTAAGATGAAGGTTTGTTATACCCAGAGTCAGCCAAGCCTGGATGATTTCAGAAGGAATGACGAAGGTGAGCCTGGAAAGAGCCAGAGAGGGAACAGCAAAGCCACCAGAGGAATTCACAACAAACTCCAGAGAGCAAAGGCAGTGCCACGGAGGGGGAGGCCGCTTGGGCACCTGTTGTGACAGCTGTGACTAAGCATACAATGACCAGATCAGGGTGAATAATGAGACAATCTGCTCATTTAAGAGTGGATATACAAACCCAGCAGGGACATGAAACTCTTTTGCTTTGTTTTACTGATAATGTGTTATTGGAGTCATGTCTCTGGCTGTGCCCTAGAGTGGGTTCAAAACAATTACTTACATAACACAGGATATATTTAAGTCAGGGAAAAGCAGGGAGGGAGAAATGTGCATATCTCAATTTCTGGTTAAGAAGCAAAATGAAATTATGTTTTTCCGAATAGATTTATTGATTTCCATTTTTCCGGCACAGGGATCTCCATCTCAAGGACTGGATCCCCCTTGCAAAACTTGAACTGGAAAGTAATCAATGAATGAGACTAAGCCCTGTATCCACCCCTCTCCAGCTGCTGGTTTCTACCCTAATAACTGCTAATTATTCTAAGAATAAACTCTTAAAAATAACTCGATCAATGTGTTCTCCAAAAGTTGGAGCCCATCTCTGGATGCCTCCAGCCTGGTCCATGGTGGCCAGGCAATGTTTGGTGCAGCCCCCAAAGTGCCTTTCTCTTGTAGTGTTCTGCTGTAGGAGTGGTCAGGTGTCTTCTGGATCGCTTTGGGGTTGATTTTGAGGTGGCAAATGCGCTGCTTTCACAAAATTTCATCCACAGCTGAAGAAAATTGTATTTGCTGCTCACTTACAGAGCAAAGTGCAGGACAACAATAGGGAAAACAAAAGGAAAAATTAAACTCCCAAAGCCAAGAAATAGTAGAGTCCAGGGCAGCTGCCCATGCTGCAAACCTGATTCACAAGTAATGGCATTCCATGCAAGAGTGACCACCCCACTTTAATTTTCAAATGAAAACCATATTGAGAAACTTGGAATACAAACACAAGATTTGAGGAATGTAAATACCTGGTGGGTGCAGCCAACCAGCACAAAATATCTTTGGAGGGAGCTGGAGCTCAGTCCCTACCGGAGTTCCCCGTGCCTACAGATCATCATGTACAGGGAGTAATTACAGCAGGGTTTGTCAACTAATTTGGTGGAGGGATGAATTCGTTATCTATTAATCAATGTAGGGAAGCATGAAGCACCTACAAAACATTCATCTCACTTTAGCTTCTTGTTTACCTTTAATTAGACTTGTTCTGATTTGATTGGGAAAAATGGAGGTACCTTGGAATAGAGAGGTGTCAGCTGGAGCATCTTGGACATCACTTACTACTGCAGGATCCTCAGGGAAATGGGTCAAGTAGCTTGGACTTTTATTTCCAAAATGAGCAGCTATAAATTGCTCACAGGGTACAACCCCTAAATCAGAGGTAAATAAAAGGATGGTTACAGTGCCAGCACCTCACCAATGACAATAAATTTTGCAGCAGTGTGAATTAATTAATTTTTTATTTACACCTGTAGTGGTCACCCCTCTTTCCTCAGTTTCCCCATTCCTTTACTGTTATATTTATGTACAAGGAGGATATTTATTAGGAAAACATTTCTTCACCTATTTCATTATCTACAGTTGATACAGAGTGAGACCAAATTTTTTTTTAATCCCTTGCAAAATTGTTTACCTTTTCTTCCCATAACTTCCATGGGGGTTATAGGTAAGGCTGTAACACATAGACAGAGTTATGGGATGTTTTATAACTCATGTGTTGGATGTTTTATAACTGATGTGTTGTGTGTGATGTAGATAAATGCAACTGCAAGCATAGAAAGCCCCAGTGGGGTCACTTGCATTTCATTTCATTTTAGCTTGACTTTAAATCAGTGATATTTTTTGTTTTTTTAGAAGAGAATTATTTTAAATGCTTTTATAAAATGAGAAGTCCTGGTTAAGCCTTGGAGTCCTGGACACAAGTGTGGAAAACTGCAGCTTCACTAAAAACTGTGCAGTACATGCGCCATTCCTTGGTGCATGCTTATTATGGGTAAATATTGTTCTCTGGGTAGTGCCTAGAAATTGTAATTAATTTCAAATACGCCCTCTTTTTGTCCACGTATGCAGATTTCAAATCTGTGCCTCTGCTGGTTTTGACACTGTGCAATGAAGCATCCGAGCTCTCAGATGTCTGGC
>NW_008236209.1:4911806-4957984 GCF_000691975.1 Corvus brachyrhynchos
CTTCCGAGTTGTGAAATGAGAAAACAAACAAACCCAGCCATTCCAGCCCTGTCAATCTACTTCTCAGTGGACAGATGCCCTGGTGCCAGAAAAGCTTCAGCCCATGATCCCACACTTCTTGGCAGTGCCAAAAAAAAGCCGGAGATCTACTGGACGCAAAAGTGCGGCGGTTCCTCACCTCGAAGAAATGGTGTTTGTGGCCACACTGGAGCTCCTGGGTGAGGCTGTGTGGGGAAATGTGTGCAGGCTCTTCTTCCTGCACGAGTGAGTGATTCCTGGTCTCCCAGATAATCCATCTGATCTGCTCCTGGAGCAAGGTGCCTCCGGACAGGGATGGATTAATGGGTGACAGTCCAGGTTTGTGCACTGAGGTTTCTGGAATGAGCCAGGTACATCGGTAGATTTTGTGGATTGCATTGTTAATTAATTAAATGGCACCATTAATTATGGTTTTAAATATTTTATTGGGCGCTTATCTGGTGGGAATTGGCTAAAGTTTCTGAGAAAATGGCAGAGCTTGGGTTTTAACACAGACAACTCTCTGTGCCATCTATGGCCATGTCCCTTTGAAGGCCATCACTGGAGGTCCCAGCCCGGGTGTCCTGTTGGGCACAGGATTTTTTGGAGGGGGATGAGGCTTCAGTCTGGTCCCTCCACACACTCCTGGGGACATCTTGGTGGGCACAGTTCCAACAAAGCCCAGCCTAGTGCAGCTGAACCCCCCAAGATGCACAAAAGCACCCTGGAAGTCTTGAAAGGTGGGTTTAAAACCCTGCAGATCCCACCGCATTTATTGTACTGGCCCTGACAGAGCCGATGACCTGCTTTGGCACAGACAAGGTTTTCCTTTTGGCTAACGATTTGCGTTTAGTGTCACATGGGGCATCCCAAGAAGCTGCAGCATTCAGGCCTTTTTAATGAATTCCTATCCCTTGCATATTAGTGGGAATATTTCCACTGCAGCAAACACCATAAACAGTTTCCACACTGGGGTGTGTTATACTGCCACCAGAATTGGTTCTTCTGATGGTTCATTTCTTTTATGCTGAGAATTCAGGACCAATTCAGCTCGGTTTTATGCATCATTAGAGATTTACAATTACTTTGCTATAGTTTCTTTCTGGAAGCCTATCTCTCATGGTTAATGCTATGGGAGTCCTGTTGTGTAGAGGCTGCTATGAGCCACCTTATAGCAATAAAGCATTTGAGAAGGATTTGGAATTATGAGTGGCTAAATTCTCTGTGCAGTGCCTGTAATGCTGTTATCCCTTGCTGAGCTTGGGTTGAAACTCTTTTTTTTTTCTTCTCCCCAAATTAGAAGAAAAAAATGCCGTTTCTTTGAGACATTTTGAATCATTTAAATGTAATTTTTTTTGTTGAACCGCTGCAGTCGGAAATGAGGAATTGTACGAATTTCCATTTGGATTTCATGATCCTTAAAATACATTTAGGTTGTATTAGTATAAAATGAAAAAAAGGCCTCTTCTTTTTCTTTTTTTTTTAATCTCACTTTTAAAAAGTCTAATCATTATTTGGGATTTTATTTTGGCTTTTGTATTTTATGTGTGTTGCTAAAGCCAATAAATTTCACAATCTCTGCCCTTGCACAATAAGCAGTGGATCTGCATGTGTTATAATCCACATAACTCACGTTTTACGTAAATACACTATTGCACTGAAACAAACATGATATGTAGAGAATAATATGGGCCTGATCTAAAGGCCATTAAAATCAATGAAAAGATTTCAAATTAACATTTATAGCCTTTAGATCAGGCTCTAAATGGGAAAATTACAGTTATGGAGTTTCCCATTTACATACCTGTGTGCTGCATTTAATGTATTTTATGGAATTGAAATTACTTGGTCCTCTTTTTCATGCTTTTTTAGGCTAAGAATTTGCCAAGGGCATCAACAGCAGTTTTCCCAGGCTCCAGCACAAGGATTTAGTCAATCCACTGATGACTCAAATCTTTGAAGAAAAGGACATGGTTATCAGAGAAGCTTTGACGACAGCAAGGACGGGAGTGCTATCTGCCTTTTTCCATCAGAGATTCCCATTCCCTCTCATTAACATACTCAGGGCATCAGCACAGCCATCGGGCCCGAGGGAATCGCTTCCAACTTTTAAGGGAATATGCACAAGACCTCAGCCCTGCGTTGTTTCAAACAGATCAAACCAGATTTGCCACATGTAAGGTGAGAAGAAAGGCTGGGGCACAGCAACATTAGGGGAGGGATTCAAAGGTTGCAGGGAATTTTCAAATCCATTTTTACATCTTGGTGATCTTTCTTCCTTTACAGGGTTCTTCAGTCCCACGGAAGATGTGATGTCTGTGAAAGCTGCTGCTGCAGTAAGTGGAAAAGGGAGATGCCTCTACCTGCTCTCTCCCAGTGCCCTGTAATGAAAAATGCTTTTGGAGCAACACTGGAAATAAGCCATCAAAATATCTGATTAAACCTCTTAGGAAACTCTCACTAATCACCTTCTCTGCTCTTGATGGAATGTATTTATGCATTATAAATATACTTACTAGGTGTGTGTGCTCCATAAATCACACCCAGCACTTGTATATGATGTATAAGCACATTCTATAGAACACACACAAATACAGATGCCAAACTCCCACAGAGTTCATCACTGGAAAATGTTTGAAGGATCTGATCCTTAATATTTAATGAGCAAGATGCTATTTCCTTCCTCAGCTTTTATCTCTGGTTTGGCATAGTCATTAAATTTGTTGTTTCCTTGCAAGATTATATAATTTATGACCTAATTTTAGACTTTTGTGTAACCGCGTTGAAACACTCGTGGCGTATCCCGATTTCCTCACACGGAGTGCTCCAGCATTTGACACCAGCTCCAACACGGCTTCTATGAGCTGCCCATCAGCAAGGAGTCACAGGCAAGAAAGGAAAAGAGCCCACCAACATTCAGGCAGCATTATAGGATTAGTTTGGGGCGTTTTTTGCCCTGTAAAAAATATGATTTAGCAGCATTTCCAAAGCCGTCTGCGGTGCTGGCAGGAATCCCCAGGTAAGACAGGCAGCACCCAGCAACTCCTGTTCCTGGAAACATTTCATGCAGCTGTTCTGGATTTCAGACTGCTCTGGGACAGCTACCTTCAGTGCAGGGAGGGGTGTTTGGAGGTGGGGAAGCAGGGGAAGGAGTCACTCCGTGCTTTAAAGCCACTGCCAGCCCTTCACCCTCTGGAATTTCCTCCCAGCACCAGCCTGGCTGCTGGGCTGACTTTTTGCTGCACAAGGTGCTGCCAGATAACTCCAAAATTAATCATTCTAAAGCTGCAGCCACAGTTTTTTGGTGTTTTCTGTGTGTCCAGAGTAATTCAGAGATGCTGTAAAGAGTGCCATGAGCTTCAGCTATTTTGTCAATTTAAACTGTATAGTTGGGACCAGTCTTTCATCAAATTTAGTGTATTGGCTCTTGCATTAATGCACTCAGAGCATTTTATCCTGGTGTTCCATAGGGAACTAGCTAGTGGTTTTGGAAGGACTCTAGGTTTCCTTTGTGCTTGCAGTGCTGTTTGGAGGAGTTTTCCTCTTTTTCCACCTTATCCTGAATATCCAGCAGGGATGGCAGAGTTGGGGTGCTGCATCCTCAGATCAGCAGCAGGAGCACAGGGACCATGTCCACGCAGCCCAGCACACCCCTCTAACACAACAACTTCATGTACAGGGCGAGGGGGGTGCCTACATGAAAAAAAAAGCATCCTTATAAAAAGGGGACATTAATTCTTGGATTAAGAAAAATTGGAGAGTTTGTCTCCTTGGCTTTAATGGAGCTGTTCCAGGAAAGCAGCAGAGAACAAAGTGTTTTCAGTATCACATAATTCAAGAGTAAAATCATAATTCCAATTACCATTGCAGCCACTTCTGGCCTTGGGAAACCTATGCTAATATTTATTATTATATGATTGACCTCTGATTTCTTCATCATTTATATTAGCAACCCTGATATTCTTAGTAACATCCTTTAAATCATAGAAGCAGGTGTCAACAGTGCACGATGAAGTCACATCCTGCAGATTTTTTATTTACTTAGCCCATTTTTTTTTTTTTCTGGTTAAATAACATTGTGAGATGCAGAATCTCACCTCCACAGGGCCTTGAGGGGTGTATGTAATCATGGAATGCATTTCCTATAATCTCACAAAATGACTCAATCCTATCAGAGGTACAAATAGTTTTACAAAGTCAGTATTTCACTCCCATCACCGCCTGACATCATCTTCCACACTGCACAAGAAAATATTTACTTGGCTCTTTGACATGAATTGCCACAAAGCCTTTGGAACAAAAACCAAGAAGTGAGAATTAAAATGGAATAATTTGACTTAATGAATTTAGCCTCTTTTCTATGTGCTGGATTTAGATGTCAGATGATTTCTTACAACATTTGGGATGGACATGGACACCTCCAATCCCTGTTCTCCAGAGAGATGCCTACGCACGGATCACAGAGTTGCCCAGAATATCCAAAGCTGGAAGCTGATCCTTTTCTCCATCATCTCAATATTTTCTTTGCATAAGTGAGCATTTCTCTGGATGAATTAAGACACTGCATTTGTTTTCCAGGTACAGGTGAGGTGCCAAGGGCAGCCTGGGGCTTCTCACTGCCTTCAGCAGAGTTGATAAAATTGTATTTATCCACAGAGAGACTGATTTTTTTTTCAGATTGTTCTGAAGATGTGTCAAAAAGTTTAAATTCTCTGTCTCCCATATCCCCTGCTCATCTTCCTGCCTTGGTGCAGCTCCTGCTGTTGTTCACTTCCAGAGAGCACAGCCAGGGGCTTTTCAGCATCTCCTCGGGAAAATGTTCCCCATCTGTGGAGCTGGGTAAAATGGCACCCACCCGGAGAGGGCTGTCCTTGATCATCCTTGTCTCTTATCCATCATTTTTTTACTGAAATTAGATTCTTCTGAACTTACATTGCTTTAAAGGGTTTACCTGGCTCAGCAGGTGACAGTTTGGGGATGTTTCAGATAGATTTTGCATCATTTGGGACAAATTTTTAAGGTTTGTGAGCCTTATCCAGTTGTCAGGCAGGTGGGTCCTCTTCCCCTCTCTGCGCATGTAGCCCTAAAAACACCCTCTGATTTCTGGATGTCAGAGGGGGAAAAGGGTCAGAACAGTCCCAGATCCCGTTCCTGAGAGCTGTCAGTGTGTAATAGCCATTAGCAGCTTCTGTAGTGACACAGGTTACTGCCACGGGACCAAACACCTGCAGGGAAGCTCCTCAGGTGAAATTCCCCTCGGCTCCAATCAGGTTTTCTCCGGAGCAGGGACCGCTGGCTGCGCTCAGGGCGATCCGCCTGCTCCTGGCTGGAGAGGCACTTCTAATCGACTGCTAAGAGGCTTATTAGCAATGTAAAAAGGAATTGGAGGCAAGGAAAGGATTCTTCTGGCAGAAATGTGCTTTGTAAAATTAGTTTTTCTGACAGGAGTAATTGGGTTAAACTCCTCGTGACTGTGGGTGTTATGTGTTGCCCCTTATTTTACCCAAGCAAAGGGCACCAAACACTTTGAACTTTGTAAATAATTGTTTCCAAAGTGTCGGGTTGGTTTTTTTTTTTTTCCCTTCTCTATAAATTCTTCAGAGAAAAGCTGATTTCTAATCCTTATTCCGCCAATGACAAACAGCCTTTTCCCACTCTAGATATATTTTCTTTCCCCTCTTTGGATTTTAATATTTCTTAGATATTATAAAAATCTTTTTTAAGGGGGAGTGCAGAGCTTTTGCTCAGATTGGGAAAATCATTCCTAGAGCTTTAAGAAACTGGAGAAAGAAAGAGAGAAAACATCAAATAGAAGAACTTTATTGTGCACTGTGGCAGGTGTTGGGCCGTGGTGTGGAGATGTGTGTCCAGAGCCTGACCTATGTCCAGAGCAGACTGCTGGACTTCACTCTGGCTTTTCCTCACTCCAGATTCCTGGAGAGTGAAGGGGCTGGCCCTTTGCTGGTTGTTCATTCCTTCTGGGCTGAAGCAGAGCCGGGATTTGCTCCTCCCTCCCCAACCCCACCCTGGCATTGCTCTGCCACTCGTGTGCTGAGGAGAGGGGCATTTTTTTCTTGCAAACACCTTTTTTTTCTCAGTTTTATTTCACTTTTTCATGCACAGTAACAAATGTTAATGCAGAAACAGAACAGAAACTGTCCCAGATTGTGCAGTGTCAGAGCCTGCAGGAAACCCATAAACCTGCATAAACCCAGGCCAACCCATGGATGTGGGAAAACTGAAGTGCTGAAAAAGCAAGACATTATATTCTCCATTATCCTGAAAAGTTGTATATGAATTCTTTTAGTTATCTGCTATTTATTTCTTCACCTTTTTTTGGCAAAAGTCACAAATAATGAGAAATACCTCACTGGAGCTTGGGCTCTCCAGTGTGGGGGAAGTAATCGCTGAGGAGCTCAGCTGGAACATTTCCTTTTTGTCTTCATGTAGTGGCTCAGGTCTTCCTCAATGGTAGGAGGCTCCCACCAAGACTGATCTTCCCTCCTTCTCCTCCTCCAGAGCCAGGGGTTTCAGGTCTTGGATGATGGTCTGTTTCCTGCCCCAGCTGAAGCAGGAAAGAATTTAAAATTTAGAATCATGGAATCATTAAGGTTGGAAAAAACCTTTAAGATCATCAAATCCAACTGTCAGCCCAGCACCACCCAAATGTTCACTGCTAACCCATATCCCCAAGTGCCACATCCACATATTTTTTGAACACTTCCAGGGATGGTGACTCCATCATCACCCTGGGCAGCCCATTCCAATGCTTTAAACCTTTTCCATGAAGAAATTTTCCCTAATATCCGATCTAAACCTCATCTGGTGCAACTTGAGGCCGTTCCCTCTCCTCCTGTCCCTGTTCCCTGGGAGCAGAGCCCGACCCCCCCGGCTGCCCCCTCCTGTCAGGGAGTTGTGCAGAGCCACAAGGTCCCCCCTGAGCCTCCTTTGCTCCAGGCTGAGCCCCTTTCCCAGCTCCCTCAGCCACTCCTGGTGCTCCAGCCCCAGCTCCTTTCCCTTCCGTGAACACACTCCAGCCCCTCGAAGTCTCCCTTGTAGTGAGCAGCCCAACACTGAACGCAGCAATCCAGGAGTGGCTGGTATATTTTCTCCCCTAAAAAACCCCCAAAATAAATCTCTGATTTTTGAGAAGGCACCATCCAGCAGAGCCCAAGTGGGAATGTTCGCGTTCGATGCCATCCATCACGGCGGGAGCGGCTCCTCGGGCTCCGCTGGTGGCCAGAAGGAGCTGTCAGGGCCGGCGCGCCGGGCGGGCTGGGAGCCGTGCTGGCACCGCTCCCTGTGCACGGGGGATTTCTGCTCTGACAATTTTTGGCTCCTTTAGGTTCCTCCGGAGCTGCACGGAATATATAATGCTCTGCACTGGGCTGACAGGGAACTTCAGTGCAGATTGCAAGGAGAGATCCTCTCCCTGCATCACTTTGTTTTGTGGTGCGCTAAAATAATTTTCCTTGTTCCTGCAGCTCCTGTAAAGCCAGAAGAGCTCTCCATATTTCCTTCCTGGATGCCTTTTTCTCCTCTGCTTACAACTATAAAAGCAGCTTTTCATGCTCCAAATCAGAGATAAATGGAAATTGCTGCTGAAGAAATAAAACACAAGGCCAATCAAATCGTGACACAGGAAGCAGCCTTCAGCCAGTGCATTTTTGAGAGCTATTTTTAGACTATATTTTTATTTTGTGACTCCATATGGGAAGTCAAACCCATATGGTTTGGGAGAATGGAAGGTTGTGCTTTTATAGTGATTTTGCAAACTATCCCAGCTCAGCTTTGTCCTTAAACTCGTGCTTAAATCCAATTGTCTGAGGTGGGACTGGAGCACATCAACCGCTCCTGAGGTTGTACCAGCACAATTCCCTCCTGAGGTACAAAATTATTCTACATTTGTTAAATCAGTCTCCAGTTAACTCGGCTCTCCTTAATTACAACTTTTCTCATCCTTACACCTGCCTTTTGTCCTTTTTCTTTTTAATATGTTCATCTCTTCTCCAATGTTCTGATGCCCTGATGGATGTGTTTGGTCCCGTACCAGCCAGGATGCAAAGCTGAGCATCCACGGCCATCATGCTCCTGCTCTTCACAGTAGATGTTGCTGTCTTCCAAATACCCAGATTAATGTGATTTTGAGGAATAAGACTTTATTCTGCCCACAACACCGTGGCAAATTCTGAGCATGCTGATGAAGCAATAATTTCTCAGAAAAGGTATTTTCCTTCTGTCACCCTAAATGTATAAAATTAGAAACGTATCCTCAGTGTTCATCCACCAGAATATCCACTTTATTTGTGTTAAAAGCTTTTCATGACACTGAACCAAAAATTATGTGTCTTTTAAGGAATTTTGTGGCATGGTTAAAAACACCAACAGGAAGTTTCTGACCTGGTAAATTCCAGAGGATCAATATTTGAGTTTTTCAATTGTAACCCTGGAGTTTCTTCCCTTTGCAGTTTTTCAGAAGGTGGAATTAAAAAAAAAACCCAAATGACATCAGCTGGATGCTTTAATAGGTAAAATAGTGAGCAGAGGCTCAGAAATGTGGGTGATTTGGTTTAGTGGATATGGTGGAATTGGGTCAAAGGTTGGAATGGATGACTTTGGAGGTCTTTTCCAAACTTAATGATTTTGTGATCCTGACGTGAATTACAGAGGTTCAGGGTAGCAAACACCCTGTGGAGCTGCTCTGACTAAAGAAAAAGTAATTTTCTGCGTTAGTTTTGATTCTGGAGTTCTATTTAACCTCCATGTGGAAGCAGAGCTAAGGAAAGAGCAGGGCATTGGCAGTCAATATTTTTACAGTGGTTTTTTGTTTGGTTTTTTTTGTTGTTTTCTTTTCCTAGGAAACAGTTCTCCCCTTTTTGAGGGGATAAAGTGCAACGGGAATAGGACTGCTCAGTGGAGAATTCCTTGTGGCAGAAGGATGGGCAGCATGGAGATTTCTGAGATGGTTTGGATGTCACCTCCATCCAGTAGAAGGAATGTAATGCTAAAACTGGTCATCAAAACCGAGACCTCACAGATTGTTTTGTTGGACAGTCAAGAAAATAACCACCGAATTTTTCCCCGGACCAGTGTTAGAGGAGACAATGAGAAAACAACCTGGCCCCAAAAGAGGAAAAAGGGAAAACCTGCGATTAGAGCAGAGAAAAAGTATCAAAATTTGTAAAAGAAATCTGATGAAGCCATATTTGTATCCAAAATCCATGATTGTTTTGAAATCCAAGGAAGTACTGTTAAATTATTTGCTTGGAGGAGCTCTATAGTCAGAAAACCCTCATCACTTGTATCCCACTTTAATAAGTTTATACCATTCTGAAATCCCAAAAGGCAGGAAAAACACCTGAATTTACGATGCTTGGGAGTGCTGGAATTAGATGCAAGAAGCTGGGTTTTCCCAGGAATGTTATGCTGGAATATTTGAGTAACACAAGTTCTAGCACAGGCGCTTGGGGGGTGTGGTGTGGGCACAGGAGCACTGGGAGGTGGACTCGTCACTGCTCTTCCTGGGCATCCCTTGGCACATTGGAGCATCGTGATCCCGGTAAATCCAGCCAGGAATCTGTCAGTGACTTCAGCAGAGCTGGAATTCCATCCCAGTGTGACACGGGCTGGTGACGTGGAGCGATGTCAAGCCACTGATGTAGAACTGGAAAAATTCCTCGTCACATAACTGATCCCACTGGGTTCCCAAATTTCACTTGGGACTTTCTACCGAGTTTCCATTCCCATTGCAAATACATGGATAACATGTTAAGGCATTAGCCTTAAAAAAGTAAAGAAATCATTTCTTTAAGAGATGGGCAATCTGTAGAAGACATTTGTGTAATTTTGCATTCTAAATGTGATTTATATTTATAAATAAATTTGCATAAAATCTCCAGCTCTCGATGTCATAGTTCTATTCTATCTTTAATTCAGATGCTCAAGAAATGGAAACCATTTTTACAGCTAAATAAAAGCCATACAAAGCTGCCAGGAGAGAATGAGATACACATTGTGCCATGCAGCCATGATAAATCCAGCAGCACCATGGTTACAGCCAAAATGAGAGGCCATCAGAAACCAGGGAATATCAGCACATAGAGATTCCCATGATTTTGCAGACTAGTCTGAACCAGGGGAAACTCATGACGCAGGTTAGTTAGGGAAAATTACTTACCTGCAAGATAAACAGGCCCCTAAAATGAGGGGGAGCAGTTGGTTTAGATGGCAGGGTTTTATTATATTTGTTATATTATTTATACAATATATTTATCAGCCTTATTTGGACCAGGCTCTGCATATTTGTAAAATAAAGATACCAGAATTCTTGTAACACAGACAGGTTTGCAAATGACTGGGGGGTTGCCAGTATGGGCAGGCTTTAAAAATATGGTTTAGCCATGAGAGTGGCACCAGAGAAGAGGGATATTGGGATTTCTCAGTCATTGGAATGCCTTGGCCAGTAAAAGGTTCCAAATGCCACAAATCTGGATTAACCAACAGATTAAAAACTGGGTCCCCCTCATCAGCAATTAACTCAAACACGAGGAGATAATTATCCCAAATGAGGGTGTGGAAAGCCTCAGCTGATGGTAGTCACAGAAGGTGCAGGGAAGGCCCAGACTCCTTTCCTGATGAAGAGGTATAAGGAGTAAATTGCCTGGATTTTCAAGAGCTCAAACCTTGCATTCCATGACTTGCTCTGGCTGATGCAGGTAGGTTTCATCATTCTCTGGTTTTAGCTCATCTCTGACCATGTTTTCCAGTAAAAGAGAGGTTTTGCTGGGCATCTTTGCTGTTTGTTTGCCGCTGGTGATGCCATGAAGAGTTTTTTGCCTTTTCTTTTATGCCCCTGTTATACCTTTTTAAAACTTCTGTGTTCTTAGTGGTTATACCTTTTTACAACTGTTTTTTGCCTACATTCTTGGACTTATTTGTCAAGGTAAGAGACTAAACATTTTAGAAGCTTTGTAGCCAGGGATCAGTGTGCCCCAGACCCCAAGGTCCTCTCCAGACCATATTCTGTAAACCAAGATAGAACCATCCAGGGGAAGATTCCTTGGGGAGGGGGGCTCACTTGAGCCTCTCATTGGGGGATCATTGATAGATCTGCTAATTAGTAACACCTATAATGTTAGACTAGATCTTTTGGGGGTATGCATCTGTGGTGTGCATTTTGGTGCATTCGACCTGGACGTGTGCACCTAAGGATCCCTAAAATAAATACCAAGGTAAAATCCCTTTTTCCCTTCTAACTGTGCTCGACTCTTGATTTTAAAACCAGGAAAAGGCATCACTAGAAGAGTCTAAATCCACCTTGCTCTTCAAAGTAGAATGTACTAAAGCTGCTATTCACAGCACTGCTGCCCTGCTGCTGTTCCCTCTTTGCTGAGTTATGGTGATCTTGCTTTAATTAAGCTCAGCATTAAGGTCAAACAGGGTCAGTATTAAGCTTGGTGTAAAGGTCAAACACTCCAAAGAGTGACTTGATGATTTTGGAGGTCTTTTCCAACCCTAATGATTCCAGGATTCTAATGGTGGCTCTCCAGGAGCTGGGTGACTGCTCCAAGGCCCTTTGCAGGAGAAGGGGTGCAGAAGACCAGGAGAGATGAAGGGATGTGTCCTGTGTTTTTGGATGAATGACCACATGGAATTCTTGGAGGTAGCAGCTGTGATGGGCTCTCCTGTAGGGCCCAAATTTTGCAGAATGTCTGTTCTAGAGCTGTCACTTTCCAATTTTATTTTGTGGCGAAGTGTGTCCAGCAAACCTGGTGTGTTGGGATCTGCTGCTTTTCCCTTGGGGTTTCCTCTTCCACACAAAAAACCAAACACCGGTTTTGTGCTAAATTTTAAACTGGCACCAGCCAGGCCCCTGTGGGATTCTGAGCACCTCGTTGAGAAGGTGCTGAGCTGTTTAAGCCCTGTGGGCCTTCAGCATCCTGAAGGAGTGATCCCTGTGGTGCTCAGTGCTCCCAGGCGTGGGGACAGCTGAAAACTCCCGTCAAAAGCAGAGCTTTGTTCTGCTGAACTGGGCAGTGAATGGTTTGGGCATCCCAGAGAGCCTGGCCAGCCCTGTTGACTCCCAAGGACCACTCGTGTGCCTTAATTGAGGCAGTGCCTGAATGCTTTAACTGGGTGGGATCAGGGCAAACATCCCTGAATGTCAAGCTCTCTTCTGTGTCTGTTTTCTAAAGCTAATGACCACCAGGCATTAAAAACCCGATCTTGGGCTTTGGAGATGCTGAGGCATCTTGCTTCCTGTTTGTAAAGGTGAATGCCTTCACCTTAAAATAAAATGTCTTTATTTCTGAGATGTTGGAGCATAGAAAAACTGAGTGCTGTAAACTTAGTGCCCTTGGAAGCTTTAAGCTATGTTAAAATGTCCGTAACTTTAAGAAAAAAGAACAAAATAATGCTGCTAAGAAATATTTAAAAACAAAAAATCATGCTCAGCAGACAGCTCTTATGACAAGGCTCTGCCCAGAGTGAATTTTTATGCTTGAGTTATAAACCCTTGAAAAATGGGGATCCTAATACAAAAGCTGACACAGCTTTAACTAAAGCAGCTCTAGTGAGTGCTGCTATAATTATTTGCTCATTAATTACAAATTTTGCAAGACATGAGAGTAACACAAATTGGAAAATAGGAATAATTATCAGTAATAACGCCACAGAAGCTGGACACATTGAAAGTATCTTCCTCTTTAAATTTAATAATAGCAAGACAGCTAGAAAACTAATAAGAAATACATAATTGAAAATTAACCTTGCAAATCTGCTGTTAATAAACCATGGTACTCTTGCACTACAATAATTTTACACAGCCCTTAATTTGCATTTGAAGTGTTATTCCAGGTAATACTTTGTGCCTTTACAACAATCAATGTGTCTTTGAATTAAAACAAAAATGCCAAGGTTGGATTTGGGATAGCTGGGGAGGAGGGAATGGTATACCCTGTAGTTTTTAGCAGCTCGGAGCTGGGATGGCTGGAAATCAAACGTACAATGGGGATTTTTGTGCTGTGATGCCTCAATGCTGTTTTGTTGTTGTTGAATTCGAGCATTGTGGTGCTTTGTGCTTTCATCCTCGCCTTGTGTAATCCACCAGTTGGGCTCTCGGATCACTTGCACTTTCTCATCCTCCGAGGTGTGAGACTTGATTACTCGGGGATGATTTAAACATCCAGAGCGTTGGGAACAGGAGTGTGTGGTCCTTGAACTGCCCTGCTGCAGCACAGGCTTCTCCCGGTGTGCTCGAGTGGTTTTCATGGATCTAATGGGGGCAGTGCTGGAGGCACTGGGATTTGCTGGGCAGGGGAAGTCAGTGCAGCCTCTGGCTCAATGAAAGGAGCTGCTGGCACCTTGTGCCTGAGGTTTTTTCCCCACTCAAAGGGAAGTGGCACTTCCTTATGAATGTTTTATATCTGTTACCAATTGGCAAAAGCCTCCAAAAATCTTAAATCAATCAATTTGCAAGTAAAGATGAAGAGAATTGTTTACTCAAAACGCAGACTGAGTCAACTGCTCTTGCGAAGTATATCCCACTCACAAAATAAACCTGATATATATCTCTGCCCGCACAGAAAACTCTGAGCCAAGGAGTGTTTAATAATTTTGGAGCTCATATCTAGCAAGCTCTGAGTGCTCAGCTGAAAAAAAAGGATAGATCCTAGGAAAAAAAGCATCCCTGACTTTTATTATATTGCAATACTAATGGCAGTGGAGGTATATGCAGGCACTCAAAGTTGTGTATGACCCAGCAGCTTTAAAAAAATAAAACAAAAATAGAAAAAATAACCCAGAGACCTACAGTGTTTGGCATCAGAGTGGAGGAACATCGTACACAAACAGTTGGGTTAAGAGTGTGCACTCCAAACAGGGTTTCTGCACAATTCCAAACTCCATCGAGGGCTGCATGTAAAACGTTGGCTTCTTTGTGCAAACCCGCAAATCCTGGGGGAAAGGCCACACGGGGTCAGCAATTCAGCTGTTTGTCTGCTCACTTTATGTAAGAGGTTAGCAGCAGTGTGCTTTTTGTCCAAAGCCAGCAATAGCAGGAACAGCTTGTTTCTGAAAGGGCTGGGGCTCCCCTCGTAGTGCTGGAGAAGGGGTCCCGAAATAAACCTCAGATGGGGATAGTCTTTGATTTGACCTCTTCTCCATTTATTGGGCTGTAAGTGTGTGTGTGACTCCCATTGCTCCCCTCAGCCTGTAAAGCTCAAACACCAGCAGCACAGGTATTTTCCCTTCGTTTCACGGTGTTTCAGGGAATTTCAAAAATACAGCAATGTGGGAAAATAAGGAATTCTCGGGTGCCCGAGCTCTTCCTTCGGAGGAGCTTGAGGGGTTGGATGGAAAACAAACCTTCCATCTGTTCACAGCCTCTGGGTGAAGTCCCGACAGCATCCCAGGTCTCTGTGGCTTCAGTCCAGGGAGGGAGAAGATGGTGATTTCTCCTTCCAAAGATACCCTTGCAATCAGGTATATAGTAAAAAATAGAAAAATGAAAAATTCCTTTACAATCTCTTCTGCTTTGGGGCAAAGATCTTGGAGCAGCGGAGTAGAGCTTATTTTGAGGGTGGTAAGGCCTGGCACAGGGTGCCCAGAGAAGCTGTGGCTGCCCCTGGATCCCTGGCAGTGTCCAAGGCCAGGCTGGACAGGGCTTGGAGCAGCCTGGGATAGGGGAAGGTGTCCCTGCCCACGGCAGGGGGTGGATTAGCTGGTGTTGAAAAGCCCTTCCAGCCCAAACCATTCTGTGATTCCATGATTTGTGTGAACCTACTGTGATCAAGCTTAAACTTGCTGATGTGAGGGAGATCTCACTTGATCCATGAGGATTTGGAAATTGAAAAGAGCAAGGATGGGAGTCTTCAGCTTAACCCTGGTCAGAGTTTAACCACTACATTTGTGAACATAAGAATTGATGATAAGAGATGGCCAGGGAAGGGCTGTGGAAGGCTGGATGGATAAACCTACTCTTCCATGTGTGTCTGTAGGTCCTTCTGAGACTTCCCTGCAAGCCCAGAGGGAGTTTTGGGGCCATGCTGGATGTGGTGTGGGAGCTCAGAATCTCAGCCACTCCATGGCACATCTTTGGCAGAGACAGCCTCGAGAGCCACATGAATGAAGGGGAGCAGGGAAAGGGCAGCCACAAAGCCAGCCTTGGGAAAAAGGAGATGGAAAATACCCTCTCCTTCTAGAAAATCAGCAAGCTGGGGGACAAATGTGCCTCTAATGCTGCTCCTGAGGCTGCCTCTGCCAGTGAATGCCAATCAGTATTCAGTTCATCCCTGCTTTCTCAAGGAAAGACATAAAGGAGCAGCGTAGCCAAAAGGAAGCTATTTTTAGAAGATGGAGAGATGATTTTTTTTTTCCTGAACCATTCTGCTGTTATTTATGTTGCGTAGTTCTTGAGTTATTTATTTCAGTGGGAGTTGATGCAAAGTGGGATGGGGTTTAATGTGTGGAGGGATGGTGAAATCCATCCTACAGCTGTCCTTGCTATTTCAGGGCTGGCTTTGAAAGTCTTTCCAACCTGCAAATTGGAAGGTGGCTTTTTGGATGTTATCAAGGTGTTGCTGATGGTCTGAGGTGTTCGTTGTCCCCAGTCCCTCCAGTTTCCAGTGCACTGACCATTCTCCTGTGGTTGCCACTGACCATCCTCATGTGGTTGGCACCGCAGTATGTTCTAACCTGGCACTTAAGCCACCCATATGCATTTTTAAAACACTAAAAAGGATCATTCCAAGTGTGCTCCAAGGTAAAAATAAAAGATGTTAACACTTTTCATCGATCAAAGCTAATTTATGCAAACTGGGCTCTGCTGGCAACTGCAGCAAGGTAGGAATGGTGACATCATGGAGCGTGAGCTCTGCCAACCTGGGTTAGTGCTGGAATGACAATGGAGTGATTTAGCTATTATGAGCTCACTTAATATTTCATGCTTAAAGTGGAGCCTAACCTGCAGCTCAGGGTTATATGAAGTGCACGTTGTGGAGTTGTTTCAGAACAGATTTTGACACTAACTTTGCAGCTAAGGGAAATGTTTGAGTGACACACATATTGCATATGCTGTTACTCTGCAAGGCTGCTGAAAATCCTTTCAGAAAGGAAAACTTACTGGGGAATGTTTTCTATTTTCTGTATATGTGTGCGTGTACATAGACACATGCACACCAAAGGGTGAAAAATCTGGAATGTTGTCTTAAGCTTTCTGCTATGAAATCATCATAGGAGAAGAAAATCACTTGAATCATACAAATATAGCTGCAGTTTTTAAATCCCAAACCCTGTCACTCTCACAAAAATGACAACAAAATACTGTCGATGGGATGGGTCATGAGTTTGAACTTTTAACACCAATTTTAGATTCCAGCCTCTTTTACAGAAACAGTGCTGAAGTGACCTCCCATTCAGTGAGGGAAGTACTGCAGCTGGTCTGAAAAAACATCAAGTAAAGCACCAGGAAAAGAAAAGCTTGTTGTAGTTGAAGCTTTGGCTCCCCAGGTTTTCGGCTGATGAGTGAGGATGTGCCTCTTTCCAAGCCTCAGTGGCAGCCCCTGCACTGAGCCTGGGAGCCTTCTGTTGCTTTGCTCATCCTGCTTTTTAAAAATGTCCTTATTAATTGTCAGAGAATTGGGATTACATTTGGAATAACTAGTTTTCCTGTTTAGTGCATGATGAAGAGAGGCAGAATTCAGGCTGTGTTGGTGAGGAACAATATCTAAGCTAATTGTATCCAGGCTGTAGGACAGTGACAAAAGAGCAGGTGGGGACTGGTATTCTTCCAGTCAAAACCATAGATAGGATACTCTGATATATTTGGGGGAAAACACAGTGGATGTAGGAGGGCTAACTTGCTAACCTTGGCCACTGCAGTAGCAGGCTGGGACAGATGAACCATGAGAAGGCTTTTTTGGGTGGATTTAGTCCCTTTTCAGACCCATTAAAGGACAGGAAGGAATGATTTGGGATATGTTTTCCTCTAGAAATACAGTGATGTTTGCACCTGCTGTTAAGCCTAAGATCAGCAAAGTTTCATCGTTGATGACCTTAAGGGTCAGTGTTGCTGCTCTTTTTTGGAGAGAAAAACAACGAGTATCCCAGAAGAGATGTGGCCAAGCCTGGAGCCTGCAAAGTGCCTCATTGTCCGGAAAAATGACTTTTTCACCCTCTAAGTGTGTTATGGTCATCAGGTTCTGTGTCACAAAGCCAGGTCTAGTTGCACATTGTTGGCCACCAGCAGCCTGTGTTTGAAAGCACATTTTGGGGGTAACTCTGCATGTCTGAGACTGAGACATTTCATATTTAGGGAAGGTGCTAAAGTTTTTTGCACCCACATTTGAGGCTGATTCGCAATATCTTCCATAGCAGTGAAATGACCTTGCCACTGCTATAAACACTTATCCAAAGCAATCATTATTGGTTCAAACCTTTAAAATATAGTGACATAAGAATTATTCATCAGTATGATCCTTTGAGTTGAATTAGGACAAGAAAAAGAAGCGCAAATCCAGAATTCTAGGATTTTTAGTTAATTTAAATGCTACTTTAGGATCTTTTCCTGTCCACAATGAATTTCCACTGTTCCTTACAGCTAATAGAAAATTTTATGGTTTTTCAATCAGAATTAGTTCAAGCCACTAGAAAACATCCTTTGTTCCTATATTGATAGGAACGCAGTATTCTGCTTTCTTCCTGTTTGCCCTCCTCTGCCCTGGATGCAACGGGAGTAAACACAGTGGAAGGATTTGTATTCCAACAAAGAAGAACAATTGCAGCAGTGTTTAAATTCACAAGGTTTGAGGATTGTAGTTGGAGTTTATTTGAGGGTGGGGGGAGGAAATGTTTATCTCTCTTCATTTTAGAGGCTCTCCCTTTGCCTTATCCCTGCTTATCACAGAGGGACAAACGTCTTTCCCTGTAACGGGAATAATTCCGATTCTATTCCAAAAAACAGCCTAGAAGCCATGGGATCCCAGGAATAGGTTTCTCCCTCTAGTGGCAGCAGAAAGGGAGATGCAGAGCTCTTGGACCAGGCAATTCCTTCTTTTTTTTTCCTTTGGGAAATCATATGAGGTAAAAGAGCTGCTGTTTATTTACAGCTTCAAAGAAATATTCATATGGCACAAAATATCTGCAGCTTCCTCCTGGTTCTCTTTAGTCACTGAAATACTTTAAAACCAACACACTGAAGGGTATTTCTCTAATTTTTAAAAAGACTTTGAGGCTCAAAGTACAACAGAGACAACTTGAGAAACACAGATTCTGGTTAGTTTGGTGTCCTGCTATTTCCTGGTGGCAGAGCCATGTGGCAGACACCGTGCTCGGGAATAAGCACTGGAATCAGCTCAGCATCCCTCCCTGCAATGCCTGGCACAGTGCAGCCTGCAGAGGGGGAGGGATAAGGATATTCAGAGAACTGCCTTGGGGAGTGTTTGAATCATATCTGGGGCTACTGTGTTTCTTTGACATGTAAAATGTAAACCCATGTGCTCTCAAGGACTAAACTGTCCTTATGCCCCCACAGGAAAGGGAACAGCATTTTGTATCTAAGCAGGAGAGGCTGAACAGCACCTGTAAGTCAAATAATAAGCACAGTGAACACAGAAAAGTTGTGGCTGCCCCTGGATCCCTGAAGGTGTCCAAGGCCAGGTTGGATGGATCTTGGAGCAACCTGGGATAGCGGAAGGTGTTGCCGCCCATGGCAGGGGGTGGAATGGGATGAGCTTCAAGATCTCTCCCCACCCACACCCTCCTGGGATTCTATAAAACCTCCCTCTTCTGTCCTATTTCTGCTTTCCATCTCCTGATGGTGCTTTAATTGCCCAAGAAGAGCATAAACCCGTTAATACTTGTTTTAGATGGGCAGAAAGGTTGATCTGTGGAGGGAGCCTGGCTCAAGCATTTGTCCCTGGTTGACTTCTGGATCTGTCATTGGTGTTTTAGTCCCCATGACTCAGTCCCTGCTTCTTGTGAGGATTTCAGTGTAAACTCTCACTTTAATAGATTACATGGAGAGAAGGTTGAAACAGCATCTTAAATTCAGGGAGAATGTGTCCTTCAGGCTCTGGTGCTGAAAATAGTGTGGAGCTAAAGGATGTTCTGTTATCAACAGAGAACACAAGACACCCCCAACCCCAAAGTGATTGGGGTGCAGCTCAGGTCCCCTTTGATGTGGGGCTGCAGAACAACTGCCCTTGGCTGGTTTGGGGGGAGAACTTGTGCAGACTCCCCCACGTCCTTGGGAAGCTCCATCTGGCCCTGGGGGGGTGGAAAGTTCTGCCTTGGGAAGGCCTGAGGAGGAAAATACGGCCAGAATCTGTAGTGACCTTACTACATCCCTGGGACACAGCTGACCTGGGAGGTCACATGAATTAGTCCAGGAACTGGAAACTCTTCCATGAGGGAGGAACTTGATGACTTCAGAGCGAAGTGCAAACTCTGTTCCTTGCAACTGGGATTGATAATTGTCAAGGCAGCCGAATTCCAGCTTCTTTCTTCAAAAGTTAATGATATTTCTTGTGTCCTTTCTGAGGCTGTTTCTGTGGGACCTGTTCCATGTAAGGACTCTCTGAGGAGAGGACTTGGCACAGGAAGTCTGGATCCTGGCAGGGCTCTGAGGGATGGTGGTGGATTCCTGGGCTCATCCAGGTTGGGAGACCTTGTCCACGGGTTGTGTTTTCCGTCCCCCGATCCTCAGGACTGGGTCAGCTTGCTGAGGTGTTTACCCAGGAGCCCTCATCAGGCTGCCTTGGCGGTTCAAAGGACAGAAAACTCATTTGGATTCATTTCTTCCATGCCACCTTCTGTGAGACGGTTGAAATTTTAGTCACTTTCCCAATCACACAGCAATATTTTAGGCTTTGAGCACTGTCACTTCTTTGGGTAGCACCTTGTCCTGACTCTGGCAGATACCTGGGCTGCTTTTCCAGCCTCCTGTTTCCTCCCTGGACCTGAAAACTGTTCTAATTTTATTTTACCTCCCTGTAAAGTTTCTTTTCATTCACTGCCTTTGCTTTTCTTATCGCTTTTTATGCTCTCAACTTCATTATGCAATTGTTCCAACCCTGCTCTGTATTTGATGTTTTATAACTCGTGTCTGCCTTTTCTTCCACTGTTGATTACTTTTACATTTTGATGTTCCTTCACACTGGCTTTACAGGGGAAAAAAAAAAAAACCAACCCAACTTGAACATTCCCTGTGCAATTACTGGGAGGTGGCACACACAACCCCCGGGCATACATTAATGTATCTTTGAACACTTTCTATTTCCTCTGTGTCCTTTCTCTCCCCAGCTTTATCATGTTGAATTTCACCCCGCACTTACTCTCCCAACTTTGCTCTGCTAAAATCTAATCTACTTGTTTTCTAACTTCTGGTTGAACATTAATCCTGGTGAAATCCTTAAGGGCTGAGCCCAGAGTCTCCCCCACACTCGCATCCACTCATAATTGCTGGTGCAGGAGCCTTGCTCAGGAATTATTCCTTATAAAAAGCCACCTTCTTCCCAGACATACTTCAGATGATGAAAAAATATGTGTTGGGACCCCCTGCACAGTAAAGAAATAATTTTTCTCCAAATCCCCAGGTGCTGCTCACAATCCTCTCCCCCTCTCCAGATTTCTTTCCCCTTAATGTGGTCTCAGCTGAATGTTTCAGCATCTGCCTGATTTTGAGCAAGTGGGACGTGGGTCTCAAGTGCTGCAGTTCTGACACTTCCATACATTTCCCTAAAAAAGAACCAACTTGGATTGCTAAGCACAAGGCCTTTATGTTAATCAGCACAATTCTTGAAACACTCTGGATGAGCCCTGGACTTTTCTAGACCTGAAAAACTATTTTCAGGAAACTCCTGGTGGTTATTTCCATTAAAAGCACTTCTTTATACCCACATAGAATTTTATATGCATTGGGAATTTATCAGAGTGGAAACCTGAGTGTTTGTCTTGTTCTTCCATATATTTATCTAGTTCTCATATTATATGTATTTAACACATTTAATACTGACTTTAATTGACCTCATCAATGTCATGGCTTATTAAGCTTTTTATCATGTAATGTTCTTTTTTTTTCCCCCTCTCCGTTGAATGATCACATACATTTGTTTATCATAAATTGAGTGCATGTATTTTGGAAAATACAATTGAAATGCCAAGTGCTTTTCAGAAATTCTTTCAAGCACAGTAAAAGATATATCTGGGTGTAGTTAAATTTTTATAAAGTGCAACATGAAAACATGTCTTTACCTTCATTGCTTTTTCTGTCTTCCACCTACTGCCTTTTTTCCCAGAAAGGCAGCTGACAAAAATAAGAAGGAATGTTTCTTGTGTTAAATGAAAGCAACTTAAATCTCTTTTTATTTATTTGGTATTTAATCTCAAGCGGAAACTTGCACTCAGAACCCGTGCTTTCTGCTCAAACTGGAAAAGTATTCTTCACAAGTCAGTGTTTGTTTGGAGGGGGAGAAAGCTCTAATTGTAACTGTTGGGTCTCACAATAAATATTTCTGTAGTGAATTTGAATTGATTAATCTGTCACTTTTTTCAGTAAAGTGCAAAATCAGATCAGCTCCCATCTTGCTTATTTACACGGTCAGCTTTAATTTGTCATTAGTTCTATTGAGTAGCAAAGCTTTTAGTGCAGAAGATACCTCTTCCACTTAATGGATAATCATTTAGTGGAATATAATTTAAAAGGATTTATCTGGTCTCTCTGCCATGGCTGTAACCTAACCCCAGCATGATAAACTTTCTCCAGGAGAAGGATTAGCACTTTCTGGTGGCTTTTGCCCAGGAATTTGTTCAGTCATTAGTTCAACACCCAGCTTGGCCAAAGTGCCCTGTGAGCTGCAATAGGGGACTTGACACAGGAAAAGTATTCCTGGGTTTGGCTTCACTTTCCATTAGACCACTTTGTGTCAGGTGATTCAACAGGGTTTCAATCCAGATCCCTGCCTTGTTTCAACTGGAATATAAGAGCAAGAAGTCCAAGGCAGAAGCCAAGAGAATTGGAAATGTTTTGGGTGAGACAAGGGGCCAGAAGCCCCACCTGGGAAAAAGAGGGATTCGTAAATGAAAACAAATTCTCGAGCAAGTTATGGGAAGAGACTGGACAGGTCATTATAAGAATTTTATTTTGACTTGCAGTGAAGGGCCAAGAGGGGAAGAGCTGGTTTTGTCAGGAGCTGCTTTTCTGGGCACCAGAGCTGTATTCCCCCCCCCAGCCAGAGGGATGGGAATGTCAGCCTTCCCAGAGAAACACTCCTAATTAAGGATGCAAGTTGCTGTAACTTTTTACACTCCTAGGATCTCAAATGATGAAGAATTCTGACTTCAATCCATTTTCTTTCTTCCCCATTGCTGAACTCTGGCACTCCTAGAAGGTGACAACAGTGGCACTGCACTGTTATAAGCTCCAAAATCAGGGCAATTCATCTTCGTGCCTTTCCAGCACAGGGCAGGTGCTGTGACAGGTGGAGTTTGCATTAAGGAGTGAAGGTTTTTCCCAGGAAAATCTGCAGCAGGAGCAGAGGAGCACTGTGTAGGTCCAAGTATGACACTTTTTCAGGGGATGTGTGAGGATATTTTCCATGGTGTTTGGACTGATGTGCTGGGACAGTGACAGCTGAAAGCTGGAGTCACCAAACTAAAGCTTTAGGGCAAAAACTTTGAGTTAGTACATCCTTAATAACTGAACAAGTGCAACACTCCTCATCAGCGTGGGTTGACCTTGCTTTCAATGCTAAATGTGGAAAAAACAGGCTTCTCATGGCTTTAATTTGGTTTTGCTTCATTTAGCCCAGGTCTACCGGGGTTCCAGAGCTGTCCCCACCGTGGAAGAGGATCATTCCCATGGCCAGGGTTGATGACAGATGTGACAAGAGGGTTTTGGTTGGTTTTTTTCAAACCTGCTGCTTTCCTTTAACCCTTCTGTCCCTCTTCTTGCCAAAAGAGAAGTTTTAAGCTCCCAAATAGCAAAAACTGCACACCTACAGGACCCTCTCCAGAGCTCCATGTTGCATTTTTAATGATCTCTTGTGTTTGTGTAATAATCCAAGGCAACATTTCGAAGTTCATTTTTGGAAGGGATTATCAAGGACTGTTTTAATCTTTCCTGTAGTGTATAAACTGCTGGAAAGCAATCCAGTGGCAGTTATGCTTTCACTGATGCCTGGAACTGAAATGCTCGTTGATTTTTACTTTATTTTTTTTTGGCAACATTTCTACTTGAGGAAAGAACTTGAGCGCAATCAATTAAAGAGAGGATCTGATTTGCTTTGTAATTGTTTTTCTGTCTCTATGAATGATGTAAGGGCATTTTGGAAGAATTTACTTCACTACTCTGTCTTTTCTAAAATAACAGGTTTACGGGTTGATTTATGGGTTGTTTGTTTTGTTTTTGTTGTTCTGTCTGTAGGTGAGAAAAAGGTTAATTTGCTTGAGAAATCATGTCTATGCCAGAGAAGGTCAACTTGTTCCGTCATTGTGTTCTGCCATTGGAGCTGACCTCAACCTAAACACGGTGCTTTAAGGCAAGAATTAGGCATCCTGTTTTTCTCCATGTTTTCCCAGCATTTGTTTTCTCCTGTTTTCTCCTCAGAAAAGGCAGGAGGATGTGACTCCCAGGAACAGATTCTGTTCCCTCTAAAGTCATATTTTTGACATTGTGCTTCACAAACTTCACTTTTTGCTGTGGCTGTGCCAAGCTGTGTCAGGTGGGACTGCCCACGAGCCAAAACACCAACAAGTCTATTTGGGAGTGGTGTCACAGGCAGGGAAAAACTGTGAAAGCATAAAAATTGGGAAAGACAGGGAATATTAACTGTGCCAAAGTTAATGCTCATGGATATCAGAACACATTGTTCCTGGGGATGTCCCAGCCCCTCTTCCTCCAATATTTCTGTGACTCGTAGGATGCTGACCAAAAGTGATGGACCAAGGCATCCAAATCCTGCACCCTGAAGCTTGGATTCAGCTCTTGTCAAGTGGAAATGCTCTGGGAGATGATCGAGAAAGATGAAACAAACTCCCAATAATGCTTAGCTGCAGAGTTTAGCGGAAGTGGTGGAGGAAGTGTTGAATCCGTCCGTAGGATTCACTGGAACTCCGGATGTCGGAATTCATCCTGGCTTGTTCCTATTTCCATTTCTTGTTCAAAAGTCGCCAGAAGCCTGGAAATTGGCTTGGATGTTGCATCTCTCATACTAAATCTGGCTTGGGGAGGTTGTGCAGCTCCTGGTCTGTGGTGCGGGAACCTGGTTTGGTTTGGGGGAAAGGGGCAGCACAGAGAGTAAGAGGTGGATTTAGTTGGGAAGAGGACAGGACAGGGCACTGCCAGAGGGGAGTCTCTGGCTGGATGCTCCTCTCCCCCAGACCCAGCTTCTACAGTAGTTTTGGGAAACCAATTTGAATGAATTTTGTGGCAACTTAGTGCTAAAGCAGTGGTGAGGAGGATAATGTCAAATTTGAAATGAAAGTCAGCAAGAGTCTCTGTGTGTGTAATTTTGGTCTGTTCTATGTTGTTTCTTGGAAGATCCACATGGAAAAAGAGGCAATGCAATAAATTAAGGGTTTTTTTCTTGTTAGTCTCATACCTGGGGTCATACTTGCCTTTTGTGGATATGCAATTGCTATTAACTTACAAGGAATGCTGCAGTGGGGACTGGAAAGCAAATAAGCTTTATTCCCCCTTTCTTTTACTGGATAAGAGTGTAAAATGTGGTTGGAGTTTGGCAGTATGGAAACAAATGTCTGAATTTACTTGCAAGACTTTGATATCTTCAACCTTTTCAGGTGTAAAATCCCCTGCAGTAAGAGTCACCTGCACACGATTTTACATAATTTACTATTTTTGATGAAAAATTGCATCAAAGTGACACCTAAGGCACCACATCCATTGCCCTTTGATAAGAGATGGAAGCTGGTCAGTCCTGTTCTTGACATTTATTAGTGCTGATTCCCAGGGCCAAGGAATGGCAGGAAGAGTTGGTTACACAGTAACTTCTGAACTGTAGTGGCAGAGCTGGTATTAAAGCCTCTTGGATTTGCTTTAGGCTTCCTGTACATCAATATAAAGCTGAGGTGGGCTCTTCATGCGCTTGCAAGTCAAAACACTTGATATTTCTTTTTATTTTTTGGTAGTTTCTTGACTTTTTTAAAAATTATTTTTCTCACAGTGGCTGTTAAAACAGTTGCAGAATAAGTGGTGAATTCAAAAAAATTTTTGTGCATCCATTTTAAATTTCAGCAATGCACAATAGTTCCTACTGTAGCTTTTACCAACCTGCAGAATTGCTCTTGGCTCTCCCCTCCTCAGGGCAGACCATGTATCACACCCTGTTTAACTCCTTCAAGAGACACACGAAGAAATTTCACTTACACAGAGCAATCAGACCTCCCCCTGCCCTTGAGCCTTCACAGGAAGGATGTATGAGTTGGGATTTTCAAGTACATATTAAGAAGTTTATTGCCAGTGGAGTATGCATAGATCAATATTCAATATAGCTGTAAACACACGTCCTTCACACGGATGCTGGATGCCCTTCCTTGGGCCTGCAGCTCCCTGAAACACCACTTACAGCAGCCCACAAATAATAAAACATCATCTCCCTGCTTGCCCAGTCCAGGGGTTGCTCAAGCAGATGCTCAGAGGTGAGATTTTTGCGCTTTTGACCCATTGGTTCCACCTCCTATTTGATTTTTTTTTTTTTTTTTTTAATGTGAAATATTTAGGTGAGGAGAGGTCTTTTCCCAGTATTTTACAGAGTTTTTTTACTGCTGGCATTTATTTGCAGTTGGTGTTTCCTGTTTGTTGGAGCAAAAACCAGATAAAATGTCACATGTAGATCTTTGTGCTTTGCTGATGGAGAGAGCCCTTGGAAAACCCATGTGGAGGTCAGCTGGGGCCACAGCACTAATCTGTAAATTAGCATCTTCCAAGAAAATTATCAAAAGCTGGACCATTCCCATCCAATAAACCACAAAAATTGCAAATCTTTGGGAGAAGGGTTTTCCCAACCCCAAAAAAGCTCTCTATCTAGTCCCTAAAATGAGGGTTACAAATCCTTCTGTGTTAAACCGAGGAGGAGAAATTGTGGTTGTTTATAAAACTTAAACTGCTCTGTATGGAATTTCTGCTTATTTTGCTGTATCTTGTTCAGTTTGAGGTTGTTTTGAACTGGACAGGGTGCTTGTAGGGATCTGAGGGCTGTCAGTGCTGAGAATTGGGCTTTTTATAATTTATCCAATTGTTTATCCCAAGTCAGAAGGGCTGTGTGTGAGAAATAATTGCCAGGGAATAAAACTCCTGGCAGCTCCCACTGAACCCACAGCACATGCTTGAAGTGCCATCCAAGCCTAAACAACACTCAAATAAAACAGGGAAGTGTTCCCTTCTGTGTGGATTTCCTGGTTTGAGACGTCTTGTCAGGCTGGCAGAAATAATTATTACTGGGAGAAGGTGGGAATTCTTCCCTCCAAGATTCCTCATTCATTCCTTCGCCGGGAGAACAATTAATGACAACTCACTAATGGCTGTAACACTTTGTTTTCTCTTTCCAGTGGCACATGCAGTCCCAGGTTTCTGAGTGCTGGGTATTCCCTGCCTGGCCCCAATTACTTTGGCAGGGAGGATGGGATGATGCTGCAGGGACCGGAGCTTCCCCTGGCAAGGCAATTCCCAGCCAAGAATAGGTTGGAGCTGCTGGCACTGAAGTGGTGTCTAGGAGTAGCTCTGGGTAGTGGGAATCGCTGCCTGGCTCCAGCAAAGGAAGAGCAGTTGAGGTTTTAACTGTGTAATTAATTACCACATATTTGGATAGGGAGAGGGGAGAGAATTTGGGGCTGAACGAAAATATGGGAGACTTCCTAATTGACCAAGTATTTCCTGTAAGATGAAACCAATGAGACAGACAGAAAGATCTTAGAAATAGATATGCCTTAAAATGAAAACAAACCCAAATTTGCCCTACCCAGTTTCCTTGACGAGGCTTTTGCCCTGAGTCCGCCTGTAGAGCATGGCCTGGTATCAGTCTGGGACTTAAGGTTGGGAGTGGCCAGCATTCCTCAGTCTGTTTTATTGACCTGGTGGCCCAAAAACTGCAGAGCTGGGCTGGGAAAGCCCCCTTTGGTCAGTCTGGAGCCTTTTGTCCTGGGGTATCCACGAAGCCCATCACCAGGGCAGGGGAAGCAACACAGCTCCAAACCCCCTCCTGTATCTCTGACACATTGCAAAGATGAGAAACGCCCTGGTTGGCTGGGACAGCACTAAAGGTTTCCAAAATCCTAGTGGATGAATTCAGTGTCTTTATATCAGAGGTGTCAGTGGAGGCCAGGAGCTTGTCTTTCACGTCCACTGAAAATGTTATTTTTAGTGCATTGCATCTTCAGACTTGAAAGGAGAAAAACCCAACACTAGCTAATAATTAAGTGATTAACTGTAATAATATGCTGCACATTTTGAAGTGAGCAATATAGGTTCAGATGAATCAGGAGTGAATTTATACATTAATACATATTCAAAAGTGTGTTTTATGATTTAATTACAGTTCTAAAGGAACCAACCCAGAGAAGAAACATAATGCCCTGATGTTTGCATTACTCTTGCACAAGAAAACATCCAAAGTTTGCCTGTAACCTACGTTAATTAATGGATTCTGTGCAATTTATTTGTATGTGCACTGCCTTTCCCATTATGCTGCTATGGCTGATCTTGGGAAGCAGAGGAGAGAGACTGAGTTCAGGAAGGGATCACTCCTCATCCCAAAAGTGCTGCTGTAGCAGAAACAGCCTTTGATCCCAGAGAGATGGTGGTGAGATTTAGGACTTGCAGCGTTCCCATTGCTGAATATGTAATTTAGGTCACTGAACTGTGTTTTGGTGGAAGATACTTATCTATTCCACTTCTTGCTGATGTCATGTGCTGGGAAATCAGATGTTAGAGTGCAAAAATACATGAGAGGCCAGGCTTAAAATGGCATAAAATATAAATGTCTCTGTGACTGGCTGCAGTTCCTGGTGGTGGTTGTAGGGGATGAGGGTCACATCCCTTTTTTTCTACTTCGTTGTCCTGCTCCATCCAAATTCTGATAAAAATTAAGAAATCTGTTTTTTCTCCCCTCTGATTTTTAATGCAGAAGGGGAGCAGAAGCCCCAGAGGAAACATTGTCTCCTACTCGCTCTGTTCTAACACCTCTGTTCAATTTGGAAAAGCTGAGAGGGTGCTAAACTCAGGTGATTTCCCTCTATCTCCAACAGAGATGTTCACTAACAGCAACAAAGGTTAATTCATCCCAAAACATCCCTTCTAAAGAGAACGAGGGATTTAAAAGGTGGGTGGCTACCTTGTGTTGGGAAGAATTAGTTAAATCGTGCCCTGGTTTAAGGCAGTCATGGCAGGCAGTGATGGTCTGTAAGTAAATTCTCCTCTCAAGCTTTGCTGTGTGCACTGTCAGCTGCTTATGTCATTTTCCAAACTGTTTTTTCCCTTCTCCCCCCTTCCCCTTTGGAATCCCCCATATTTTTACTTCAGGGAAATTGTTAACAGGGAGCAGACTCGCAGGAAGATATGGAGGGGCTTGTCTTAGTTGTAAAAGTACTCAGAAGTTCAACTGCTAACAGCAATGCAAATTTAAGTAAGTAATAAAAGCCCTCCAAACCTCACCCTTGGGTAACAAAAAGAAAATATGGCTCTGAGATAATTCACCAGGCAGTGCTCAGCAAACACAAAGAGAAAAATACATTTTTTCCCTCTTAATTCTTTCAGGGTGGAAGAAAAAATCAGGCAGTTTTCCTCTTCCCTCTATGAAGTTTTAGCAAATAGTTATTAGTAAAGCACTTGTGAGAAATATCAGCTACTTTTTCTAGCTAGTATTTGAAAATCCCTAATTTATAGCAGCAGCCAATGCCAAGATAGCAATCTGGATTTTACAGATCGATCTCCTGTAGCTACTGAGATCTGAAGTCTCAGAACTACCAAGTTCACATTCTCTGTATTTTTCTTTATCAGATTCCAACCCGTCTGTAAAAGTCCCCAGCTTTCTGACACTGTGCCTATTGAACAATATAATCCAGGATATGTACAAATCATTAATGGTTCACCTTTGCAGTGAAACCTGGAGATTTGGAGCAGAATTTTCCTTGCTTATGATTTTCCCACTGTTCCTCAAAGATGTACACACTGTAAGAATGTTTATATAAATTATGTCCATATAAGCATTATCTACAAATGCACGTTTGTTTATTAATACTTGGTTGTACTTATTTGTTCATGCTAATGGCTAATTAATTTGGGAAAAACTTACGAGGCTAATGATGAATATAGTGCTAAATTCCATGCTAAATCAAAGATATCAGCCTAGAATTTACTGTGAGGTGGTAATTGCTGAGGGTATCAAGTAGAAGGTATCTGCAGCATGGCATAATTTGTCATTTATAACAACTCTTAGTAAAAGTTCCAGGATTTACAGATGAGTTGATCCAGATCACCTTTGTACAGCAGTTAATTATTAGCTCCTGCACTACCAGCTTTCACTTCTAAATTACCTCCTTGCTCCTTCAGTCTTGCTTTTAAAAACAGCTTAAGATTATGGAATATATTTGCCACGAGGCTGATGAATTTATCTTGGGCACTGGTGACTCAAACTCTCCACCCTGAACTCTCTCCACACACCTCAGAGTGAAGCTGTCGCTCAGAATTTGTCTCGAGAATTATTAAAGGGATCATTTCTTAGCAATTTGCAGCATAAATACTGCTGGTGATCTCCCTGACACACAAAAGGCACAAATAACCACTGATCTCAAATAAATTCCCAGTTGTTTCCCCTTCCCTGCAGTAGCTTGCTATTCTGAAATTAAAAAAAAGTTATGTCCAAAATAATTAGGAGGTGACAGGGAGACTTCCCGCATCGGCGGGAACGCTGCGGAGTTCAAACAGCAATTCCAAATATTCCTGAGCCTCTTCAAACTCTCCGTGTCTGCATAAACACCAGTACAGTGAGGTGGAAAATAAACACTGGAGATTATTCACCAAACAGAAATTTAAGCTCATAGTCCACGAGATGAGGGTAAGATTTTGCTGCTGGTGTGGGAGGAGGTGGGAAAGGGGAGCAGGCACATCCAGGGATTTTCTGCTTGGCACTTCAACTGTATTTCGAAGTTGCATATATGTTCTGGTGCAAAGAAAAAGTCTTTTGGAATTCCTTATCTCAATATTTTTTTGTTGTTTTTCCTGGGTTACAGTAACTTTCTGTTTGCTGGTAGCTGGTTCCTTTAGCAAGTGAGATCTATTGAGACATAATTCAAAATGACAGGACAGGAGTAACCAATACATGGTGCACAAATGACTCCCTGTTAACATGTCACGTATTACATCCTTTATTAAAACCAGCCCCTGCTCCATGTTGGTGAACAGCATTTCCAGCCATCCCCCAGCACAGCTTTATGATGGATTGTCCTGGAGCTTGGTTGTATGTGGAGTAAAATATTAGCATCCATATAAACACACAGTGTTGCTATAATGGAGGGTTTTTTCCTTTATACTGTCTTTGTAGGGATTTCCATTCAAACAATCTTTTTAATCACAGCTCATAGTTTTAAATAGGCTTCCCAAGGCAGCCTGGATTCTAAAGCTTGGAGGTATTTCAGTATCCCTCTTCTGCACAATCAATTAATCTGAGGGTTAGGGCATACCTGACCAACTGTCTGCCTCGGGTCTGCAACTTCCTTGCATTTTTTTCCCAACATCCTAAATTTTTGTACAGCTTCCCTTGTACCTGGCATAGAAACTTTTCAAATAATATTTTTCCTTTTTTATCATATTTATTCCTTTTATATCATTTATCACTTGAATTCAATTAAAAAAAAATAGAGCTGTGCATGAATCTCAAAATGCTCTATGAAGGATTCAGAATTCCCACACGCTCGGCTCAGCTTTACCCTCTGTGCCTGGCTCTGTTTTCTTTTGTGCTGAAGCTGGAAAATCCTGACTCTTTATTCCGGTGTCAGTGCAACAGATGTCTGAGCCCCATGCTCAGCCGGTGTTTCTGGAGCAGCCAGTGAGTAGGGATGCTGTTACTGCTGGATAAAGGAGAGGACTAAGGAATGGCAGGGGTTTTCAAACTCTGTGTGTTTGTTCACAAGGTGTCAGGCACTGTTTTAAAGCTGAACCTATAAACAAGAGTATGTGCTACTATTTATTATTTATTGATAACATTCCTTATGCACTGCAGAAGCTTTTATCAGAAAAAAATTGTAGGGCATAATCTTTCCAAATAACCAAAAAGCCCCAAACCCTGAGGGGTGTGTAAGTGTGGGGAAGAGGATGGAGGGAAGGCGGAGGCAGCGGGTCCGGCTGCCGCGGGCATCCCACCCACGGGTATATCCCTGGCAGCTCTCCATCCCACAGCACGCCCAGCACACTGGAAAAACGCCCCGTTCCCGTGGTGAGAAAGGTGATGGTATGTTTATCACGCAGCCAAGAAATAAATGGGAGCCATTACAAAGGTGTATAATTCAGCAATTAGTTATTTGTTTTTTCTGACACCCCCTGCAAACAGTTATCGCTTCAGTCAAACATAATCAAATTATCTTTTTTTTCCTTTTTTCCTCGTACTGTACATTAACAGGGCAAATAAAAGGGAAAATAGTGCAGTCCCTTGTAATAAAGAAAACAGCAGCAAACTATTAATGCTCTTTGAAAAGAGTAGTTTTAACAAAGTAAGCAAGAATCATTTTCTTTGGTTGAGTGTTGATTCCCCAGTGTGCTCTCAGTAAGTAATTAGAATGGCCCAGTGAATGTCAGCATCAGCTTGTTTATTCTCATTATTTTATCATTTTAAAAACCCTCTAGGTGATGAGACATGCAGTATAGAACATAATTACCATTATTAGCATACTAATTGGACACAAAAATAGGCCAACTACAAGGTAGCCAACTGAATAATTTCACATTAATCAAACACCATAGTGAATAAGCCTATTGTTAAATTGACAGCTACAATAATTGGCAATATTTCGCTGCGAAATATAAGAAATTCCTTGTAATATCTCTGCCACGTTATATAATTCAGTAATTTCCCACATTTCCAGCCTTAACTTTGTACACCTAGTTCAAGTTCAAGAAAACATCGTGATAAGATTATTAGTCTATTATCAAGTGGACAAAGTATATAAAGACCTGCTTGTTAGCATTCAGGAACAGATTTGCTCGATAAGGAAACAAAAAGGCTCCCAATTTAGTTACTTGTTGCTTCAGCATTGAAAACGTATAAAGGTTCTTGATAAGAATTTTTTAACTGTATATTAAAGTCCAACTCGCCTGTTTAAGAAGCAGAGAAGATGGTAAAGAAATTTTAAAAAGAAAGTGCTAAAATAAAATAAACCCAAGTGGGAACTGTGACTTTCAGCCTCCAGGATAATTTTCTGGTTGAGATTTGTCTCGTGCTGTCCCCGTCTCGTTGAACGGCAAACTGGAAAGTTGCAAAGCCGCCACCAGAAGTGGGAATTCATGAGCTGCTCAATTAGCAGCAGGCAGGAAGGGAAAGCTGGCCCTGGCTGGGCTTCCCTTTGAAAACCTTGGGGGAAATAAGACAGGAAAGGAGTGAGTGGAAAGGAGAGGAGAAACAAGGATGGGGAAGGTGCGAGAGGGGGAAACGCGGGTTGTGGCAGAGGGAAGGAGAGCGATAAGGAGAACAGAACCAGATGGTGAAACCAGAGCAGGAGAGGCAGGAGAAGACGAGAGGAAAGAAAAACAGTGAGGAAGAAAGAAAATAGTCATCAAGAAGAGGGAGGAAGAGAAGGTAAGGTGAGAGCTGGGGAAGGCAGAGCAGATTTGGAAGAGTATGAAACAATATTCTTCTTTTAAGAATTCAAAGGCGAGGGGTACAAGCATCTCGCTGAAAGAAACATTTCCTTCCCACTCCCCGGGCTTTGGGAGGTGTGGAGGCTGGGAAGAAAGGCAGAAAGGAGTCACTGAAGTCTCTGTTTATTTCAATAGGGAAATATTTTTGGAAAATTGTTATAAAAATGATGTTTCACACAGTTTCTCATGCGGGTGTTGGGTGCCTGTTAAGGGTGGGGCACGTGAAATAGGACAGGTTTGGAACTCCCCAAATATTTCTTGGTGGCTTCTTGGTTAGAAATGGCTCGATGACACTCCGAACTGTGGTGTTAAACTTGATGGCATGTAATTTTAAAGAAATGGAAAGGAAAGTCAGAATAAGAATGGCATAGCCTGTACAAAGTGTCAGTTTTCACAGAACCAGACCTGGCCTCTCTGGCAGCGCATAGGGAAGGGAGACTGCCCTGAGCATGGGCCAGCAACTGCCTGAAAATATCCTTTTTTCAGTTAAATAATGGAATTGTTTCAATTCCAGTCACTGAAGAGGCAATTTTTGCCAAGGATTGGTTCTGGTAGGGGTGGTTCTTGAGAATATGCTGATGTAATTAAAGGCAGAAAAAGTTTTCTGGAAGAAGGGACCTCTGAGTTTTTTGAAATTTGGCTGCTTATTTTGAATTGAGCTGTAGGGGGAAAAAAACCACTGCCTCACAAGCAATAACAACGTATTTTTTCCAGCTGTTCCTTGCTTATTAATCTGTTAATGGGTAATTCTCAGCTAATGGTTGGGGATGCCTGTTAATATATCACAATCCCAGAGTATTGATTAGCTGCTTTATTTCCCTTTGTATGGCCAGGCTGCTCAGTAGCAAAGTCACAGTAAGAAAACATGTAAGCCTGTGCTTCAAATATTTCTGGGTATGGAGAGGAGCCACCATGGGACATATTAGAGGGTACTAAAATCATCTAAAATATGCAGTATGTGCTCAGAAAAAAAAGGAATGTACAAGCTCCAGCTTTGATTTACTCACTGAACTCAGGAAATACATCTCTGGGCACTCGTTGCTGGGAAGTGTCTTCTTTAGCTCTGTACCTATAAATGACTGTAATACCTGGGTCAGAGGGTCTTGGAAGAGCTCTCAAAAAGTGATATAATCCACCTTTTATGGAGCAAAACTTACAGCAGGAAAAGGGAAGAGTCCTGTGCCAGGTTTACAGCAGAGTTAAGGATAACAGCCAAGGCCATACTTTTGCTAATACATTAGGATGGCTCCGAAATGTGCCAACTCCGTAGCTTGGGATAAAGCAAACGACAAAACTGAAAATATCCTTGACAAGATGTCTCTCTTAACACATTAAGAGGCTGTCCAAACTGAGAAAAAAATCCCCAGCAGTTCCTCTCCTTCTGTCACAGAGTCTGTGCTCGGGTGGTTGGAGTTGCAGGGCTCTGCTGCACGTCAGGTGATGGGTGAGGAGCAGCTCCTGGGCAGCACGTTGGACACACGTTGTGTCTCACCTGCTCCTTTATGTGCCAGACACAGAGGGCACTCAAAATCCCCCCAAAAACCTGGTGAATTCTCCAGGGAGGTCTGGGCAGTGGGTTTGGACAGGCACATCCAGCCGTCATACCTTTTTACTATGTCAGGACATTGCAAATCAGATGTTTTCACATCCCTTTAATACACCTGGATGATCAATGAAAGCAATCCCCCACACTCTGCTCCCCAAAAACCCCAGAAAAGCCCCAGAGCTGAAAGCAGAAGGAAAGAAGGATATTAAGCACATTCAGGCACGATAAACACAGAAGAAAAACACTGCAAAGGATAGTTGTGGAATACATTTGAATAACAAATACATTTGAGGAAATCCCAGTCTGCTTGGGGACAGAGAAAAAGAAAATAAATTCATCCCATTATTCATTGGAAATTATTTGTTCAGCTCTGCTCCTTAATGTGTCAGCTAAAGATGATTTCCAAGAGTGAAGATTTTCCTTTCTTGCTTGAAATGACTCAAAAAGAAATGAATATTCCAGCCACCAAGTGAGGTTAATATATGAGTTTCATAGGCATTTACTCACCACTGCTGTTCCCTGCAGAGTAATGGCACTGGAGGTGCATTCTGGGAGTGCCAGGGGTGAAACCAAAGTAGATGTTCCTGAATAATTTAGTGGTGTATGAAAGCTTATTTCATCATCATCAACACAGTAATACCTTGCACCAATGGAGTGCTTTACATCTCTGGGCTCCAAAGCTGTGCAAGTATCAGCATTTCCATTTTTCAGTTGGGGAAACTTGAGATTAGAGGGGAAAAAAAAAAAAAACATTTTCAAAAAGGGAGTGAAGGCTGAGGCAGAACTGGGATAACAATTCAGGATCCTAGGAAGAGGCACCTGTAATGTCTGGGTTGAGTGTGGGTGAAGGTGCAGCAGTTAAACCTGTTTATGCTTAGTGAAAGATGAGAAATATCTAAAGGAAAGTATTTTTCTCCTTTCCTTTTACAATAAAATAAGAATTAAACGAAATATTAAATTTCCAGGATAAATCAAACTTCAATATATCACTTTTTTTCCTGCTTATTCTAAAGTGGCAGAGCAGGTTCACATGCAATTCTTGGAATGGCAGGAGGCTCCACGTCCATTACCCAGTGATTATTGCCATTAGGCTGGAGGAGCAGAGAGCCCCTCGTGCCTCTCTTTGGGCTGTTTACACATGCATGTAGCTGGTAACTTTTTTTTGTGTTTAAAGAGTCTAACAGCTCATCAATCTTATTCTTCCCTGAATGTAGATTGGTCTTTAATGAGATCAATGAATAGTGCTGGTACTTTGCTGGCCAAAATTGTAAATGTGCTGTTCCATTTCCTATTTACCCTGTAGCACAGGGATTTCGGTGTGTTACTGCTAATGTGTTTTGCATTCTATTGCTCTCCTACAAAATTTATGGCCAGAGAGAGACTGCAAGAAACAGTATGGGCAGGCAGAGCTGGATTCTACTCTCTGTAGTGCACTAAGGTTTTTAAAAAATATAAGGGTTTGGAATAGTTGAAGAAAAGGGAAATAAAGAGCAAGGAGGGAGCTGGGAAAGGATGTCAGATTAGTTTAATTAAAACAAAATTTTGGGGGTTGAGGTGTGTGAGAGACAGAAAAAATGTGACCTAAACCAGCTTTAATAGAGGTGGGATGTAATGGAAGTGCCTTTAGTCAACCTGGCCACAGGCAGAAGGAGAGATGGTGCTGTTGAGCAGGGAAATGAGTGTTGGAAATTAATTAATTAGAGCTCTGGAGTGGCCTGAGATGGCAAGTGCTCTTGCAGCCGAGTCCCTTCTCCTCACTGCCCTTGTTAGCATTGTTTGGTCCTGTTCCAGCTGTGCATTAACCTCTGGAACCACGCCCCCAAACACTGGAGGATTTATTTCTCCTGCAGCAAGAGCCATACAGACACCTCCGAGGTTTCACTCGGGGGGTACCCCTTGGTGTGTGGGTATGAAGGCTGATGTTGAAGAACCATGTCTGGTTCTGTGACTGTAAAGTGATGATTTCTGTCTTTCATCTTCTCTCTTGGAGCTTTCCCCCATGAGCTTTCCTCCTGAAGTAGCTCCCAAGGAAGTTGTGTCCCACAGGGGTACATCTAGAAAATCTCACTGTGCCAGGGAAAGGAGTTATTTGACATCCTTTACATATTAATCTTTTTTTAGGTGCATGATGGTCCACAGCCAGATAAAAGCTGTAGTCTGAGCCTCTGACATGACTCTGCATTATATGGGAAATCAGTGCAGAGGGGTGATAGCTTTGACAGGCTTCTCTTGGTCCATTTGGGGCAGGTGTGTGCTGAAGGAAATTTCCTACTGACCATCAACTTCACCTGACAGGTGGTAGAGGGGCTGGTTGATTTGCTCAGTGAAAGGACTCCTGGAATTCCTGCATCCCAGAGGAAATACAGCCTGGCCATTCAGGGACCCTGCAAATATCCAGGTGGCAAATGGGGTATTGCTGTCCCATGGCATGTTGTGCCTATTAAATCTGAAACAGGGGGAAGACCTCCTCTTTGGGAGGCAAGCAAATACTCAACCACATAAAAATGGACTTGGGATATTTGAGAGAATGTTATTGAATGTGTTGTCTGTCAGGAAAAGTGAAATCCTTCTGAAAAGGACAAAACTGCAGAGGAAAAGTGACTCTGCCCGCCCCAAAGCCTGGGATGACTGCAGAGAAATGAGGCCACAAATTCCAAGCTCCCACTGGGCTTGATGGTGCCAAGCCTCTATAAAGCCAGTAGAGAAGATTCTCTAAGAAATCCCATAGGAAGGGGGAATCTCTCACCAGCAAAGAGCAGAGAGGTATCTGCTCATCTCTTGGCTTTGGCAAAGAGTGGATGGCTTGGACATAAAGGATGAAGTACAGAGCTGGGGCAGGAAAACAGGTTCTGCATCCCCTGCTCACCAGGAGGGATCCAGTGGCATGTGGAGGTTATGTGTGGCAAGACCCCATTTACAGGAACTTCAGCATCTTCCCCTACACCGGGGCCGAACTGCAGCCTGAGCTCAGCACTTCCTTTGCCAGGTCAGCAAATTGGGAATCAGACCATTTAATTTCAGGAGCTGCATGGAATTATGTAGATGGGGACAGCGGAGAGAAGAAAGATGAAAATATGAATAGCTTTTTGGAGAGGTGGCCCAAATTCTGTTCTTTTTTACGGTGATCTAATAACAACTCCATTTGGATCAAAGGTTTCTTAAGAGTTCACATTAATCTTAGATGATTCTGATATTTAACCATCAATCTCTGGACAATACAGATTTCCATGCACTTCTTCCACGTGAGGCATCTGTTATATCTTATGCTCTTACCCAAATTTCCTCTGCAAAGAGCAATTAATCTCTCTGCTGCTTTATCCAGGATTTAAGAGCACGTCCTCCCTTTAATTCTGCGCACTTCTTTTTTTACCTTCTGTCTTTCCATCCTTAAGTATCACTGAGTTGCCAGATAACACAGTTATTGTTCATATTACCAGAAGATTGTAATGGATTTATATAAAACTCAGACAGTGCCATTGTTCTTGAAGTCCATTTTATTGTAATGAAGTTCCACTCTTAATATTCCATGATCTTCAATGTCCTTTACAAGTAACTTTTTATAAATTAATCTATAATAATCTAATTCAAGTCAGTTAAAGTGGATAACTATACTCCAATTATGATATCGGGAAGAGTTTTTACATAATGAGGGCTTTTATATAGATGGTTAACGCTAATACTGTAGTTTACAACATACTGTATGAATCACTAATTAAATGCCTAAGTAGCAATAATGGAAGTGGAACTATCAATACAGAGACGATATCAGTGATGTAAGGCATTAATAAAACTTTATGGTCCCATTTAATCTTTTTTTATAGGTACTCCATTATGTCAGTTAAAAGAAAAGGCAGAAAAACAAAGTGAGAGAGTGGAACTTAAAGGGACCAGGACACAGAAACTAAATGGGGTCTCCCTTGTATCATGCCCCCCAAAATGGGCCAGATAGAAGAGTGATGAGAAAACTGCCCAGTAGAAATAAATTTATCACATTTCTAAAAATATGGCTGTTCACTGCAGCTGGATGGTTTAAATGTTCCTTAAATAATCCATATTCTATGATTTAAATGAAGCGCAGCTTAAAGAGCATCTTCAAAGGGGAATCTGAGTTTAGCACCACTCTGGCCTGAAAGGAACAGCTCAACTGTTATGCTCCTGCCATTGGCCAGCAGAGATGACTTGAAGGGTAAATACATAAACATTTATATTGGAAGGAGAAACTATTAACAAAGGTATTTTATTTTGAAGCCAAAGCACAAGCTTGGCTCCGGCGCTGCCCAAGGAGCGTTCGAGGTGGCCGGGCGCAGGAAAGCAAGCTGCCCATTTGCATATCAAAGCAGAGGAATAAGCCAAGCCCAGCAGACCTCTAAAGGGAAGTGAGAGTATATGGGAATTTTTAGTTCTAACTCTCAATTTTAAAAAAAAAAAAAAAAAAGACCACCTCCATTCCTTTCACACAACAGCCTCTTCAAATGCCTTTTGCAACACATTTGAGCAGAAATAACAATTTAACCCCTCAAATCCCTTCATGGGGTGTTTCAGTCCTGGCTGTATTTTAATGAATAAAGGGAAGAGATGGGTTTTTTTCCTGGTGCTTGATGTCAGCCCTTTGAAAATCATTGCACTGAGCCCTTTAACACACCTTGACACGTATTAGAAATGTGCAGAGCCAGGCTGGTGTTTCATGCTCGCTGCTGTTGAAGTGACATGTTTATTCAGCACAAGATTTCCAGCCTGGTGCCTTTTTGTGCCTCATAGGAAGAATTTGACATTACCTGCACTGGATATCAGTGCTGATGTTTGGCTCTGAACTCCACCTTTTCTGGATGTCCATTGCTGGGCAAACTGGAGCGGACAACCAGGCTCACAGCCTCTAATAAAAATAAATTTTCCTGTATTATTTTAAAACTGACTTCAATATGAGTAGATGAAGAAGCTGTGAAAATTCTGTGCCAATATCAGTGAAGATTAGATCTGAGAACTCACGTCTCTCTGTGATAAGAAATTCATTGCTCCCTTTGCCCATCAAATGCAGCTGTTGGCAATGCTCTGCCTTGATACATGGAGTGGGGACACCAGTAATCCTGCAAATTTACAACTTAAACCAAACCTTTGTGCAGCCCCATCTTCCTCCCATCTGTTGCTCCATTTCACAGCCACCCCTTCTGCTCTCTTCAAACATCTTAGAGAGATGAACTGAAGAACTTAGGAGAACTGAAGTTTAACTTTCCAGCTTTTCAGGTAGCCCTCTTTCCACTGAGTGGGGTTGGATGTGTTTTGTGGAATGGCAAATGTAGCTGTAATGCAGGAGCAGGAACAGCTCTGCCTCATTGTACCACCTGACAAACCCTAGGCTTGCCTAGACCAATGTGATCAAAGCTAAATAGTGTTTAAAAGGCACCTAAAAAAGGATGTGGCGTTTCCTGTGAGTCCAGCCTTGCCCTGTGTCAAGGTTATCACGTGAGCACAGCTCATCCCTGGTCACTGGCTTTTCTTCATGGGGTGGTGTTGGTTGGAAGGGACCTTAAAAAGCATCTGGTTCAGATTTATCAGCAGTTTCTCTAGAGCAACCATCACCTTCTGGCTGCCAGGAACAATCAACCATGGAATAAACTCCTTATTAGAGAAAAAAGTCGTGACCAAAGGTTTTCTAGAATTACACAGGAGGCTGTGATTGCCCTTCCTGTTCTGCAGTTCACTGAAAGAAGTTTGCCACAGAGCTTCAAGTCCTTCAACATTTTTTAGTCTTTCAATAGCTCATATTTTTTTCACAGGTCTCTTGGTAGATCGTAACAAAAATAAGATAAAAAATCAGTGAAGGTTTGCTCTGGTTTAATGATTTTATGCACAGTCCTCTGCCTTTCAGTGGTCTTGTCCCCCATGGCAGTGGAGCACTGCAAGATGCCATAAACCTGGGACCTGGTTGTAGTTTGTGTCAGAAATCCAGAAATGGCACTAATGGACAGTAAAAAATAATCAATGGGAGGAATGGAGTCTCAGCTGTGTCGGCAGGAATGGCTGGAGAGCCTGAGCTGAGCAGAGGCACCACGGCAGGACCCAGCCCCACGTTCCTTTGCCACAAATTGTGTAAATAAACTCCTGGTGTGAAGCCACACTGAAGAAAACAGGTTAAAACCTAAGGAAACTGAGGCTCTGATCTCACTTTTATCTACAGTTTTCACAGTAATTTAATTTTTTGGTCTTCTGTGGGGGCTCTCATTTTTCTTTCTGTACAGGAAGCTCTATAGGTTTTATACAGGGGGAAAAGTTACTGTAGGAACTGTCTTAATCTGGGGCAGAAATTTTTCGCTTGTCTTAAAGGGTGTTTGGAGAAATCTTGAGACTTTGAATGCAGCTTGTTCTGTTGCATCTCTGTTCCCTTTGAGCACACCTACACATTCAGTGTCACCTCCATTTGGTTTATCGTGCAATAAGATGTCAAGTTTAATTTTATTTATGGGCTTAATATTCAAGTTTTTCACAAGTTATTTTCCCCATATGGGCCTTTAGAAATATGTTAGAAAAATCATCATGTACTGCTGTTAGGAGCAATGCATTAATAAGTAGATGAGCCTCCTGCTGATGGACAAAAATCTGGTTTTAGCACCATGTGAAGGCATTTGGTCCAAAATGAGCCATGAACCAAAGAGTTTACAGGTTATGGATGACTGGAGCATTGTAATAGTTTGTGTATCAGCAAGTGCAATGCTCGCTCCAGTTTTAAAATCAAAATATCCTCTTAAATGTGCGTTGTTGAGTCACCCTGACTCTGTTAATGGGAGTTTCAGTCTGATTTCTGTCTCTAGAGTGTTCCTGTGCTCTTTGGGAGCCTCATTCAGCTTGGCCAGAGCCAGGGAGGTACCTCTGTGGTTGAAGGACTCCTCGATTTCAGCCTCTCTGTTAGAGCAGGAGCCTTCTGGGCTCTGAGCATTTGTACAACTATGAATGAATGAAATCTGCCTGATACTGTATTTTTTTAATTTTTTTTTTTTTTTTTATAATTCATCAAGAAGTAAATCTGGCACAAGCACCTAAAGTGATGACAAAGATCAGTTTTCTGTTCTGGTCCCTTCCTGGCAGCCTGTGATATCTCTGCTGGCTGGGAGAGTTGGTTCTGTCCTTGAAGGGTGGCTCTTCAACTTCTCACGTTCCCCATGCGTGGCCGCGCGTGCGGAAAGCGCCACTTTGGGAGCACTTTTGGCCCTTCCTAAATGAAACCTGTTGCGGGTTTGAGCCTGGGATTGACAGGGGAAGGGGAACAGCTGTGATGTTCCTCTAAAGCTAAATGTTGCCGCTTTTGCATAATCTGCAAAAATATGTTGTCAGGATGAGCGCTCCAGCTGGCTCCCTGCCACCTTCCCCTCCGCAGCGCGTGCTGCGGGAGCGGGCGGAGCATCTGGAGAGCGGGAGGGTTCGCTCTGACACCGACGTGTCAACCTAATATAGCAAAAAAAAAAAAAAAAAAAAAAAAAGGAGAGAGAGAGGGGGATATTTTAGTAACTCAAGTTTTTTCTTGCACGAAACGGAAACAAAGGGAGCTGCAGCTCCGAGTCCTGCGGCGCTGGAGGGGTGGCTGGAGCGTGGTGGGAGCAGCGGGATGGGGGCGGGCCGTGGTGTTGGCATATGCACACCACAATCTCCTTAATACCCATGGTAAATCCTGCTGGCTGCTACAAGCTCTGTGGTGAATGTTAGGCTTGTTTGCCTTCTGGTTTTTAAGCTCCTAAACACTTTGGGGCTGAAATTCCCACAGAAGGTAACAAGAGCTTTGTTAACCCTCGGCGATGGCCTATTGAAAGGAGATTATCTTGGGCAAGTGGGGCAAAAGGACAGGGTGAGCTGGGGAGTAGTTGAGTTTGGGTGGTGGTTACTCCAGGTTTATGTTTCCAACAGCACAGCTGCATTGGATTCAGCAGGGATTTATGGAAAGCATATGAGTAGAGGACGACAACAATTCTGAGCGATTGATGGATGGATGTTGCTCATCTGCTTAGACCCAAGGGTCAAGAACTGCTGTTTAAACCTGAGTTTTTATTTTAGGCATGTTGCTGCTACTACTTGAGGCTGACACAGAGGGTTTCATGTGAGGTTTCCAGGACTTTGTTCATTAGGGTCCATGCGTAAGGTTTTGTGACGTTATAAAGTGTTCCTGTGCTTTGAGGAAATAAAATTCTGATGGAGATTGCAACCAAGCAGATGATTTGGTGTTCTTTGATCCTGGTTCCTTGCACCAGAAATCTTCTGGATTTGATGGAACAAATAAAGAATCAAAACACCCCACTTTGAAACCCTCGCCACAATTTTTCAATGGTCAGAATGAAGGTAGCACTTGATTATTTTTAATTAGTATAAAAAGAAAGATTATGCCAATATCTGCATGTAATTTACGTCTTTAGACCAAAGTGCTTTTGGCTTCAAAAAGTGTTAGAGTTTGATAAAAGCTGAGAAGAGGATCAGAGAGCAGGAGTGCTGCTCCAGCCCGGGTGTGAAGGAGGCAGGCTTGGCTTTTGTGGGGAGTATCATGCAGAATAACGAGCATAAATCCTGTAGGGAGGATTCAAAAGGGGTTAAGATCATTAAAGGATTGGTTAGAATTTGTTTTGCTGCTGCTAATCTCTATTTTGAAACAAAGTTTCTGAAATGGGGCGAGTTTGTGTGGTGGGTGGAAGCTGTGAGTCTGTTCTGTGTGTGTGTGTGTAAATGCTGGCCTGAAAAAGAGGATGAGGGCAGGTGTAAAAGGCTGTTTTTCAATATTTGGTCAGAAAATGCCTTTTCCTGGTCCTTGGGCCCCTCAGTGAGATGTTCCCAGCTTTGTCTTCCCAATCCACACCCTGAAGACAAGGCTGGGCTTTGCTTCCATGCGCGCACATCTGCAAGAGAGAAAGTTGTTAAGTGCTAAAATACTGAGATTATATAAACACCAAAGGTGGGCTCGGCTTTATCTCATCTAAAATAACAGCAAGCCCCTTGTTTTCTTTATTTATAATCCTTTATATATAGAAGGTGCACATATATATCCTGGAGTTCAGTGAGGAGGCTGCTTGTCCTGTGCACTGAGCAGACTAATAGACAAATTTCCCCCAAATCTGTGCATTTGTCTTTTGGCAATTCTTGCAATCTGTTTTGTTTGTTGCCAAAATATACACTTAGGCTGATGGAAACCTGCATGGCCTTTTTTTTTTTTAATCTGACTGATTTCCCTCCTTTGGGTTGTTTATCCTTCAAATGTGTGTTAAAGGGATGAGGAAAATATTTACTGAGCTCTTAAAGAATGGGCCATAATCAGGAAAAAGTAAATTCCCCATCCTCCCTTGGCAAGTGCATTCCAGTAGATCTCCTAATAAATCACCTCTGTGAATTAAAGGTGTGAATAACACCTGGATCTGTACTACAGGAGGATAAGAAAGTAATAGTGCCAGAAGTGGGAATTTGGGAAGAACTGGGCTTTTACTTGTGCAGGGAGGGTTTGCAGGGTGGTGTATCAACAAGTTTTTTTTCCCTGCAGGCATTTAATCTTGTAATTATTTTATTATTACTAAAGGGTGTAATCTTAGGATATATTTTTATTATTATACAGTATTATGTATAGTATTATGTTATTATAGCATTGCTATATTGCTGTTATAATAATATAATGTTATTGCAGTATAATTATCTTGCAATGATTCTATTATTACACCCAGTATAATAATGCACCAATGCTGCTTTATAGATTCTCCTTAAATCCAAGATCAAACAATTCTCCCTGAGTTTGAAAGGGAAGCAGTGCCAGAGTTCTGTTGAGGACACCTTAGGGAAGAGAAAGAAATAAGTAAAGGAAACTAAGCAAAGTCTTTGGGTTTGTCATCAGGAGAATTTCTTCATGGAAATGTTGTTAAACATTGGAGCTGCCCAGGCAGGTTTGGAGTCCCCATCCCTGGAGGTGTCTAAGGAAGGCCTGGACGTGGCACTCAGTGCTCTGGGCTGGTGACAAGGTGGGGATCAGACACAGGCTGGACTTTTCCAGTCTCAGGGATTCTGGGATTCAGAACCCCTGCAGCTCAATCCATGTCAATGCCACGATACAGAAAATAATTCAGAGGCCTGACTTTATGTAGCTTTTGGCCAAAGTTTTAAGCTCAGGTGTCTCATGTTTCAAATGGTGTTGGGGTTTTTTGTTGTTTTAGTGAGAAATTTAATTACATGCCTATGCTGAGCAATTTCTATTGGGATTGGCAATTTCTGCTCTGCCTCTTCTGCAGTCTCTGGATGTGAAGATGATTCTCGTTTGCAAATAATTTCACCATTTCCCCCTCTCTGCGAGGCCGTGGAGGGTGGGTCAAAACAAATGTGCTTTCACAGAGATGCATGCGAAAAAATTGGCTTGTAAACAAAATGACTCAGAAAAAAGTGCTTTAAAAAACTTTTCTTATCTGTACTCCTTGCTAAACCCAGACAAGGAGCTGATAATGTAACATTTCAATGTGAAATCCATCAGCATCTCAAAAGACTTGTGGGATACCTCCCCAGTGCTTCAATATAATCTGAAACAAAAGGTTTTGAAATCATCCTGTGCCATCTCTGAGTACATTTTTATTTTTTTTAATTTTTTATTGGTTTGGGGTTATTTTTGGCCTAAGGACTACACTTCCCACCAAGCTGCTCTTAAATAATGAAGGATTGAAATGTTAGAGGAAGAAAAGGCTACAGCCTCTATTGTTCTTTCCAGTGCTCTGGGCTTGATTAAGAAACTTCAGCTCTTTCATTTATTTGAAATATCTCAGATGGGTACCTGCTTAAGTCATAACAGCTTCTCCCTGCCACCAGAAAAACATGGGCAGGCCCCATGTAGCCTGAATTTGTCTTGAGATCCCATCTTTTATCTGTGGGAACCTGCTTCCTCAGCAGGGTGAACCTTCTGTGGGAAAGTGAATTGGTTGTATGGGTGTGCTCAGGACTGTTCTCCCTGTGATGCCTCCCAGAAATGGAGGAAGAAAGGGTTAAATCAGCCTTTAGCATCCTGCATAATTATTCCTGCCCGATTGTCTCCAACTGGAAACTCACAATTTGTTACCACTTAGTTGGTTTCGGTGAATGAAGAGGATTCATTGCTTTTTGCCGGCGTTCAGGTCTTTTGTTCACAGTTTGGAGAAAATTGCAATCTTTTCTTGCTACTGTTCCAGCTTTAGCCATGCTTGGTTAAGCCAACGCTCAGGTTTCCCTGGATTCATTCACATCCACTGATCTGGGAGTGAGCAGGGTTGGGGTTTTTTTTCTTTTTTTCTGCTTTTCCTTGAGTATTTTGTTTTCAAACTGACACCAGCAGAACATTTATTTTTACAATCTTAATATTGTTGCGGTGACTCCACTTTCTGAAACTTCCATCTCTTTATGGTGTGGACATTTATCTGAATCATGTTAATGTTTCCTGAGCTTCACAAGAGACTAAAGAAATAAAAAAGAAGCCACTGCTATAGGCAAGGGTAATAAAAATGATGTGGTAACATTATATAAACCAGCATCCAGAGCTTTTTCATGGGTTAGTTAACTTCTGTGAGTGGTGTCAGTAGCTCCTATGGGATAAGCATGGCTTACATCTTCATGGAAAGGATCCCAGAAACTTTAGTAACCGAAGGGTTATTTTTTAATAAAAAGTGAGTGAGATGGAGCGCGCTGATTCTGATTAACCAACTGTGACAGATGGTAATTCTTCCCTTTAAACGTGGCTTAGAGAAATTAAATTCAAGGTGATTTAAGAACTCTTTAAGAACTGCT
>NW_008236209.1:4957995-5002405 GCF_000691975.1 Corvus brachyrhynchos
TGCTGAACCTAACTTAAAACAAAAAGCAGAGCAGAGCACCTTGAAGTTTGCTTTGTTTGCTCTTGCCTGGGCATCTCTGAAGTTGGGGAGCCAGTGCTGTTCCCAGGGAGCCACGGGGACCTTTCCACCCAAGTGTAGTTTCCAGGGTGCCGTGGGAGTGGCCCAGGAAATGTATCTGGTTGTGCAAACCTCCTTCAACCCAAATAATGGCAATTTATTATTATCTCAGGAAATCCTGCTACTTAAGTTAAACATTTTGGGGTTGGAGGAGGGAATTGTTATATATTTCACAGGAGATTCGTTCCCTGAGTTCCGCAAAACTCGTGCTGTACATTTTCGCAGGTTGTTTGTGGGGCTTGGGTCGATGGGGGATGGCCGAGACCTTCCTGCTGTGATTCCCAAAGCATCAATTGGTGTTGAGATTTAAAGGGATCTCAATTTGCCAAGGCCAAACCAGCTCTGTTCACCTGGTTTCACTCTAGTAGTCCATGAACAGCAACGGCTTCTCCTTCATCAAATTGCATCATCATAAAGTAAATCCAGGCTCTCAAAACTGGACTCAGTTTCACTCGAAGAGGTTGGAATCTGACTGTACAGCCTGATTAGATGGTTTAAAGCAGTGTGTGAAACCCCAGACTGAGCAAAGTTTGCAGTTCTTTTCATGATGGGCATATGCCTGCATGATTTACACAGGAAATCAAACGCGAAACCTTCAGGGCATTTCTGCTAATCATGTTTCTAGAAAGAGCACACAAAGACAAATAACAGGCTTCGGCATTCTGATTTGTAAAACCGTGAGAAAGCGACTGGTAAGAGGGGTGGGAGCTGTCTGGGTGTAGCTGGGAGCACAGTGTTCCCCTACTTGTCCCCTAATGGTTCAGATGCGAGATTGTACCTGAGCAGGGACAAGAGTGAGCTGTGATATCAAGTCTTGCGCAAGAAGATGCAGTCCCGTGGAAGCAGAGCAGCACATCCCTGAATTCCTGCAGGTTCTCCTGTCCCAGCCCTTCAGCTGGGAAGGAATGTGAAGAAGAAAGTGAGCCAGCTGCAACAGTGATGTTCAAATCCTTAAAGGCCTCCCAGCTTTCCAGTTTGGCTCCCATAGCTATTACTCTTTATGGAGCTGAGCTATTCTAGTGCAAACATAAATCTCTTTATTTATAAAACACAGTGTTTCAGCTATTTTGTGTTATCTTGGTGTCAGTGGTTTCAATATGAGTTCCTGAAATTGCTTCTGTCAGCTGTGGGGTAGCTGGGAGTTGGAAATATATTTATGTGTACTCCTTTGTATTTCACTCTCTACTTGTGGGCGTGAACATCCCTATCAGATACTATTCTCAATTAGGTTTTAGTCCAATTCTTCCACCGAGTCTACTTATTAATAGAAAATTATGAAAATCATCCACAGCACAGTTTTTAAGGAGAATTTCTGACCTCTGCTGCCTATGGAGTTTGAAAGGGACACGAGTGATATGTTCGCTCTCCCTGTTCTGGTTGGATGAGTTCTTTCCTCTGGAGGAGTTTCTCAGGTCCATGTTCACAGATAATAGTTGAAGATATTAATTTAATTAATTTATAATAGGTGTTCTCTAACATGGACATACACTGCTGGGAGTCCATCCCATCCTTGGAATTGTTCAAGGCCAGGCTGAACAGGGCTTGGAGCAACCTGGGATAGTGGAAGGTGTCCCTGCCCATGGCAGGGGGTGGAACTTGATGAGCTTTAAGGTCCTTTCCAGCATAAACCATACCAGGATTTTATGATTAAACAATCCTGTCATTAAGGCAGAGCCTTATGGGAAGGGAAGGAATTCTCTTTGTTTTCTGATGGCTGTTTTATCCCTGTGAGTCTTGTGCCAGTGCAATCTCTCAGACTCATCCCAAACTGTGGTTTTTTGGACATACTTGTCTATGATGCCCATCCTGTTCAACTTCTACCTTCTTCCATGACCTATCCTACAGCAAGGAGCCTGGTCCCGCAGTGGGAAACACCCTCCTTGTCCAGTCACAGGCAATCACTGAGCTCAGGAGAAACAGGCTCTGATCTCCTGCGTGGCTCAGGGTGGAACCTGTAACCTCCGAGCAGCAGAGTGGGCAACTCTCATTATTTTTAATGCATGGAATGATTTATTAATGTGTATTTTTATATATCCCAACATCTCGTGCATCACAGAGTGTCACAACCAAACCACCAGTGCTGAGCACTTTAAAGTGCTCAAATGGTGAGTGGTGGCATTTGTGGTCTGAGATTTAAATGTTTGGTGATTTCCACTAAATCATCATGTTCTGCATCTTGAGGCTTTTAGGAAGAAATGAAAGACTTGAGTTAACACTTGGTCATTATTGTTCAATCATGTGCTTTCATTGCTTCATGAGGACTAGGAAGCTGCTGATCATATATCTGTATTTGTGTGCCAAGGCATCATCATTGGTATTTACTCTGATTACCCTGGTGGAGAAAATACTTTACATTATCACAAAACAATCTGAAGTGGGAGGATTTTGCAACAAAGCCCAGTAGTGTCAGTCTGATGAGATGCTGACATGTGTTAATATGTTCAATAATCAATATTTAATAAGAATTATGGAAATAGCTCTTCTTCGTGAAGGGTATTTAGTGATTGTATTTGATTTTGATAATTGTTTGCGAAGCGTGTTGGGTTATTTGTTTTGTCTTCTGTGCTGGGTTCAGTTTCCAGGGGAAAAACCTCAAATCTTGATGAGTAATTCTTCAAATTAAAATTAACAGCACTCTTTCTGCATGACAACAGCGCTGATAGGTTTATGCACTCCTTCAAAAGCCTTTTTTTTTAAATTTGTTGTCACTTTTTCTATTTGCTGTAAAGGAAAGCTGGTTGAAGTCGTGTTTCCCACCTCAGGAGTGGTGCTCATTGGGGGTGTACAGCAAAGTTCAGCTTTATTTGTCTGCTACCTGCAAAGCAAGGGATAAGTGCTGCTGAGAGATGGAAAAGTTCATTCTCTCCAGCAAGGTTACTCTTCTTGATGAGCATTAAAAGATAGCTTTGAGCCATTCACAATTATGACCTTGACTAGGAAAATGTAAGTTAATAAGGCTTCAACAAATTATGGTCTTTTTGGTCGATTTGCCTAGTGAACTGTTAATTGTAAAACTGAAAGACATTATGTTCAGCTTTCTCTATCACATCTTTTGTGTTTTAACAGTGACACTTCATTGAGTGCAATTAACAAAGCCTAGGAGATTTATTAACACACTTCTTCATGGCCAATGATCCATTCCACTTAAGACATAACACTGTAAAATGCACATTATCTCCTTTTGGCACTTACAATAATGCTTCATGAACTAGGAAGGCATATGTTAAAGCAGATAAAATAGCATTATTAGCTGACAAATCTTACAATTTATTAGACAGTTAATTTATCAGCTTAAAAGACACTTAAAACAGCTGTGCATTTAATGTCTTTTTAATGTATCCAGTAAAACTTGCATAATTGCCTGTAGTGCAATTTATTTTTAGCTATGTTGCAAAATGTCTGCATTTACTGTTTACATCTTCTTTAATTTTTCCTGCAAGGCTCATCACATCGAGGCACGGCTCTAACAATGAGGGCAGATAATCAGATAAAGAGGCTGCTTGTCCAAATGGCTGCCCATGAATGAACTATTCACAAGTCCATGCTGAGCTGGACCAAAGAGTTCCTGCGTTTTATCTCCACCCCAAGGGCAAGAGGGAGGGGAAAGAAATCCAGGGAGCCCTGTAGGCAGCGCGGTCATGGAACGCCGGGCACGGCACTTCGGAGCATCCCTGGAATTAGCATTTGGAGCCCATTCGGAGCCACATGTCTGGGGTGTAAACTAACAAGGCTCCAAGACTGCATTAGCAGAGGTGTTTCATTTTATAATTAAGGTAACTGCTCCCTGCAGATCCATTGCAGCAGCCCTAAGTAGTGTCTGTGAAGGAAGTGGTGGAGAGGATACACATTTAATGACTCTGATGCATAAATTGGCTGTGTTTGTTTATTGCTCTCTAATTTAATGGAACCTTTTGTTAAATCTTTCTGCCTTTTTATTTTTTTTTTCGAGTGTACCTCTAGTAATGATTTCTATGGGAACAAAGGGTGTTGCTTATTAAAATAAAAAGTCAAACATTGCCGTTTCCATTAATTAAATGTCAGATTAGCTTAATCTTTTTATAAATATTGGATATAATCTATTTACAGAGGGAAATCAGATCTGCAGATGCTGGGGAAGGAGTGTGGAGGTGTAATTCTCCTCGCTTTGCAGAAATCAGGTGGGGTGGGAGAGCTGGGGTGGGTCAGACCTGCAGCTGGGATCCCAAAACAAAGCAGGTTTTACTGAATACAAGGAGCCCAGGGATATAGGAATCTCTTCTGCAGGAATAGGTGAGTCTTGAGAAAGGGAAAAAAAGCTCTTCTGGAGAGTTTCCAAGTTTAGGAGTCTGCGAGTAGCGAGATTTCCAAGTACCCAGAGACTGAAAAGGAGTGGAATCCATCAACACGGGCTATGCACCAAAAATAAGTGAATAAAAGGAGCAAAGAAATGTTTTATAAAATCATAGCATTGCTTAGAAAAACCCTCAAAGATAATAGAGGTCAGCCACTCCCCCAGCACTGCCAAGGCCACCCGTGCCCCATGTCCCCAGGAGCCACATCTGTACATCTTTTAAACCCTTCCAGGGCTGTTGACTCCAGCACTTTTCAGCTTCATCTATGCAGATCCCAACTTTCAGTACAGATTGAGTTACTGTTTGTCCCAGGCTGGGCAAAGTATTCCTTCCCTCTTCTCCCTGTGTTTTGGGAAGGGACAATAGAAAGGAAATGGGATTTTCAACATGCACATCAATCTTTATACAAGAATTGAGCAATCCAAGGCTAAATCCTCCTAAAGCCCTTTCATCATGTCAGGATGCTCTTTGTTTTTCCTTCCAAAAGGTAGTTATCAAGTCAGAATTAGTGTCCAGTGCAAGTTTCCAGGAGTGCTGAGGGTCTGTAGTGGCTGTGATAATCCCCGTTAGCCTGGAAAACACTATAAAAACTTTTCTCATAAATTACTTACATTAGGAGCCTGGCAAAATGATAAATTGTCCAAATGAAGGGGTGTGAGAAAAATGAATGAATTATTGAAGTCAAGTATAATAGAGGTGTATGGATACCTATAGTCATTACAAGAAAATGTTATGTATTACATTTAATTAAACCCAAACAGGTAATAGTGCATTATTCATGCAGAGATAGTCATCTAATGAGAGCTGCTTCTCCCTTGGATTAGTGCAGCACTGTTGACTCTTTCATTGCTGTACACGGAATTCTTGGAGAGGTGTCTTTGTCCCAGTTACAGGTGAATTCTGAGGACTTCAGGTTTCTGGTGAGGAGGAACCAGAGAATCTGTAAATCTAAAATTACAGCTCTTTTAATGAGAGATTTTAAAGGCTACCACTGCAGAAGAAGGTGCTCTATAAGTTCTCCCTCTGCTTTTAGCAGGACATCATCATCTGTTTCATGTTCTCTCAATCTGTCATCAGGAATTTAATTTCCAATAATTTAAAGGTAAAACATTTTGGGCAGGAAATTCCTCAAATCATCTGTTTAGGCCAGCACCAAAGTGTGGGGGATGCTGTAGCTGAAGAGCAGCTTCAGATTTAAAGCAGTATTTTCTTAGAGAAAAATCTAACCTTTGAAATCTTTCTTATGCATAATCCACCTTCTTGCAGGAATAATTATTTTACAGGCTAGTGGAGTTCTCTCCTTTTGTGAGTAGCTTAAAAATAAGCTCATCTGTAACCACAAACACTTGAGAAATTTTTCATATTCCATGTTTGGAAGCTTTCAGGCATGGAAAGAGGACAGCTCATTGCAAAATGATATGTTGGAAATACAGTTTGGCTTATCTGGAATTTTTTCCTGATGCTTAATGAACAGGTATTTTATAAAAAGATTAAAAAGTTGCAAACCCAGGAGCATAAAGCAGTGATTCATTTTTTTGTTAAACTTTGGGAGCCCTTCTCTCCAAACCTGGTGGGTGACGGTGGTTTATAAATAAGGTCCCCAACACAGAGCATGTGGCTGGAGGTGTCACCTCTCTTCAAAGGCTTGTTTCTACCTCATCAAAGATGAATTTGTGTGGAAAAAGCACATGTTGGCTCTGAAATTCTGATTTGTCTACAGACCTGTGCCACCCCTGTCATTTGAGAGGTAAAAAGTCAGAAAAGTAATTTTGAGAAAGCTCATCTTGGTATGAGAACACAGAAAATCTTGACAAATTTTCTGACCAGTTGGGCGAGTGAGGGAGATGATCTGGAGGAAACAAACCTGTTTCCTGTTCTTTAATCCCACCAGATTATTTTTTCCTGTCTTTTTTACTTGAGACCATGAAACTTGGAGAGTTTAAGAAATCATAATAATCTAGAAACAGGTTAATAATTTCTGCCTGGGACTGTTAGTTTATTAAACAACAACCTTAGTTCCATCTAACATGGGACACTGCCATAAGATAATTAATTACAGTGTCAGAGCCTGAAAATAATTGGTTTCACTGTGTTTTAATAACATTTCATTTGAGATTATTTGTAGGAAAATATAGTTTAATTTCCAGGCTATTGTGCCACACCTTCCTGTCTTACTCGGTGGAATTTGCCTTCCCTCATGTGTGAAATCCCTCCCCAGTTTCTCAGCAATCTCAATAAAAGTCTCTTTTTAAAAACCTACATTTGAGCAGACACTGCTGGTTTTACAAGAAACACATTTGGTGTCATGGGGAAGGGCAAAAAAAAAGGAATGTGTGGGAATCCCTGTCGGGGCTGGAATCTTTCAGGGAGAGGGTTTTTGGGGACAGGGGATGCTCTGAGCCCCCGTGTGGGATTCTCCACTGCTTTAGTTACTGGTACAGTAACTAAAACACCCGAGGAAAAAGGAAAAGCAGCAGCTCTTCCCATGGGTTTTCCAGGCAGCAATTAGAAAACTGTATCCAGTGAGCTTTCCTTACAAAAATCACTTAAAGAATGTTATAAAAAAATTTTATCTCCTTCCCCACTCTCCAATAGTGAACAAAATCTGCTTTTTTTTTTACTTGGTTGTGAATTTAACCTGCCCTCCTAGAAGATGAACCTGTAGTTAAACCTAGTTTTGGGTCATGTTGTTTTTCCCCCTGAGCATCAGAAGCCAGATGTTTTCAGTGCAAAGGAAATTAATGGCCTAAATAATGAATATATTGAAGCACTGCAGCCGCAGTCCATCTGCTGCTTTAGACACTGCTGTTGAGGAAGCAGGATCAGACCCTTTTAATTTTTGGGGTATATTTGTTATAGATCTTGTAAATGTGAATAAAAGAAAGATTAGCCCTTTCTGTGAGGAGCTGTTGGCTACTGAGGAGCAAAGAATGATGTGGAAGGCATTGCACCAGACCGAGTCCTCCAGCTCCTGTTCCAGCTCTGTCCACCTGGGAATGCTGTGACTCCTTTATTTCTAAGAATGGTTTTGTTGTGACCCTGCAGGAAGCTGTAATGGCCATTCCAGAGCACCCTGACAGTAATATTTTATAGAAAAAGATGTGTGGGCAGAGCCCTGGGGAGGGAGAGGCACTAGAATAGAAAACAACCACAAAGTTCTAATTTGTTTTTCTGGAAGCTCTCTTTTAAGTTGTTTTTTTTTTTTTCTTCATTATTATACATGGAAATCCCCACAGAAAGGCAGGACATTTTCAAAGTCCAAAGATGGTGATGCCTTGACAAATAATGGTCTTTCCAGCTGATTTTGTATTCTCACAGTTTGGGTGCTTGGCTGAAGTCTGGTTCTTTTGGATGTGCTACGTCCATGACTTGGTTCCCTCACTTTGATTTCAAATCCAGTGAAAATTTGCTCTTTAAGTCTCGGAATTCTCCTTTTTATGGTTCCTCTATTGTCCTTGATTTTACAGAACATTCAAATGCCTGCCACCAAAACAGCCTAGCAAAGTTCCAGCTCTCCACCAGCCTGTTATCATAACCAGACTGACCTGGCCCACCCAGCTCTGTGTAGCTACAACCCCAAATATCTATGTAATAGAATAAAAACCATTCCTAAGACCAGGTCAGAGCAGTTGGAAGGTCAGCTTCCTGCTATTCTGTGGTAAATCTAGGAATGAGCCTTTATTTGCTAAAAGTGTGGAAGAACTTCACACGGATCCAATATTAAAGAACAGCAGAATCAAGGATAAAAATCATTTTTTGTTCATTTGAATCCTTACAGAGGTCGATAAAAATATACTTTTAGTGGGCTGGGAGGGAAAGCTGCACAACATACTCAGGTATAAATGCAAGTTGAAAGTTTGAATGTATACAGTGTTTATTTATGTTTTGAAAACATTAGGGGGTCTGCCTGGGTAAGGAACTGGGTGCTCGAGAGAGTGGGAAAAGATGCACAGTAACTCTTCAAAGTTCTGGTGGTTCGAAAGTCACAGGAAGGGAAGAGGTCTGCCTCCTATGGAGAGAAAATATTTTCTTGCACCAGGTCAGTGATCTTCAAATGAAGAAAAAAAAATTCTGTAAGTAGGTTTAGAGATCTTAGAGAGCAATATCTCCTAAGAAATCCTGTCAGGGAATTGGCCCAGTGGTCTGAGTCAACAACAGGATTTTACAGCACTACCCGTGTGGGGATGATGCTGGAAGAGCCTGTTTGGGCTCCTGCATAATCGTAGAATTGTGGAAATATTCATCTACACCCTCAAAATCAGGAGGTTTTGCCCCATCTGCAGAATACAGATGTGAAATCAAGGTGATACAATGCCAGGAGCTGGGGGTGTACTGTGAAAAGCAGGAATTAAGGCTGGATAATTTAAGCTCTGGTTCGTGCTCTTGTACCTCTCGCCCGACCCCAGTTTTGTTCAGTTGGTACCAGCGTGTCAGGCTGGATTTTCAGCCCATTTAATCATCTGCCTCTACCTTTGCCTCTGTTTGTTTCTATCACCAGGCTAAAAAGCCTGCTCCGAACGGGTTATTGGATGAGGCAGCGCTCTGTGAGCTGCAGAGCACTTTCCCTTAGTGGTGATAAAATGGTGATAAAAACCAAAAGTGACACTTCAAACGCGTGCCTGCTTTTGAGCTTCAGTGCATATTGCTTTTTCTCCCCCAAACACAACTCTTTATTTTTTCCCTTCGACAAGTGATGGCTTTGAAAGAGAAGAAGGATGCACATAGGGCACAGCAAGTCTTCCCAATATCTACTGGTATGATCTGCAAAAATGATGCGACCCATCAACATATCTGAGCCTACAGAAGCTCCTAATATTTAGAGAGAGTCTTTTCTCTGCTAGAAAGGTTTCCAGCTCGGCTGTTTCTGCAGCTTGGACTCACCAGTGTCCTGCAGCTGCCTCGGGGGATGTAGAGCTGTATTAAAATTGTTTGGAGTTACCTCTTTATTGGGTTTGAAGCAGCTTTGCCTCACCCAAGAGCTCGATTTCAGGTGCATTTGCCCACCACCTCCCTTCCCACCTTATCTCTGATGGCCTAAACCAGAATAAGAGTTGATGCATTAATTATTCTCTCCTTTTAATTAATTAAAGAGGCTCAGAACATGGATGCATTGAAGTAGGGCTTCAGGGATGACTGGCAGGGAAAAAAAACCAGGCTGAGAGAAGCTCCCTTGAGAGGCTCCAGGGAGCTGCCGTGCCGTGACCCCACTGGTGGTACTCCAGTCTTCACACAGACTGGGTGCCATTTGCTTCCACAAACCCTAATTTTTACCTCACTCATCTTTTCTTCCTTTCTCTCTTCATATTAAGCTTTCTGATAGTCTAAAAGCTCGTGTTTGAAAGAAGAAAACACATTTTGCTGCCCATTCTCTGCCCTCAGCTCCTAAATCTGGGCGCCTTCACAAAGCAGCGCTGGGAGGGGGTGGGAAAAGCACTGTCCCCGGTAATTTACCTTGAAGCCTCTCCTCATGTTCATTTCTGTTTGTGCTTAAAACATTTTTCTAAGATGCCTCTGCTGTTTTTCTGAAGCCTGGGGGCAGGAGAGGCTCTGGGTGCCGCAGGATCCCTTTTAAAACACAGTTCTTTAAGGACGCTGTGCAGGAATCGGAGCTCTGAGAAGGACCAAAACTGATGAAAGATTCAGAAAAGTGGGTTGGAGACAGGGCTGAAGGAGCTGGGTTTGCTGGCAGAAAAGTCAATATCTCTTTCTCTCTGTTGGGCTTAGGAAAAGAAGGAATTAGCTTCCTCTGCAGCAAAGATTTTGGATAAAAAGGGTGGTTAAACATTAAGATTGGAAAGTGAGACCTCCTCTTCTCAGTGAGTTTTCGTGAACAGGTTTGTCAAAGTCCTGCTGGTTAAAGTGTAGGTGAAGTCCTTTCCCCTTGGTTGGCAGGGAAGTGAACTCAAATCTCCTACCACCCTTCTCTGCTTCTAATGTCTATGTAAACACAGGAGCATAAAAATCTTGCCTTTTTCCACACAGGGCTGTGGAAAAATCAAGTCTGATACGGTTAATATTTTATAACTGCTCTGAGCTATAAAAAAATTGGCACTGCTTCCAAAGTTGCTGCAGAAAGGATGGATAATTTATAAGAAAAATGCGGGGACTGTCCCATCTTCTGTTTTCAAAACCTGCCAGGATGAAACCAGGGAAATGGCCAAAGATTTTCTTCTCATGTATTGGACACTTAGTGCAACATCAGCCCACAGCCGGTAGAAACCCAAATAATTCTTTTGAGTGCTAAAAGAGGGGCTTTAGGTGTGCTGGTTGATACCTGATCTTGTGCAGGTGTTATAATAAATGCAAAGATGCTCTTTTAAAATGAAACATTTAGAGAGCTGTGTTTGCCATGGTTTCTTGTGCTTGGCCAGGGCTTGGAGCAAGCTGGGCTGGTGGAAATTGTCCCTGCCCATGGCAGGGGGTGGCACTGGATGGGCTTTAAGGTCTCTCCCATCCAAACCCATTCCATGATCCTGTGATTCTGCTCCCTGCCCACATCCCCTCCTCAGCCCTTTGCATGCCCACAGCTCACCCCACTGCATCTCCCCGGATACCCCACAGTGAGAAGAGGAAGAGCAATTTATTAATTTTTTTTTTTTCCTTTATTGCTGTCATAACCTTAAGGCAGCTTTAAAACTGAATTCTGCATTTCATGATTTGTTCTTCCCACACACACGCACATATTCCCACTCCCCCTCAATGAGGTAATTGCATGACAACTAGATTAATATCTTTTACATACTTATTAAACTCAATAAGTGGTCCTGCGCAAACAATTGATATTTAATTACCATATTATCATCCTACTAAATTTTAATTACTATTCATTTAAAATACCTCATATGTTATCATTCATGGTAATGCGGATTTGTTTCTCTGTAAACGTTTCTCTGTAAATCCTAAATGCAGGTTGAAGTAACCTGTGAAGTAATTCGGGTTTCTCAGGGTGATGGGACGTTTAATGCAGGTCCAAGGTATTCCAATATGATATAGAAAGGGAAAATTGAACCACCAGTTGGTATTGGGCCAGTTAAAGAACAGGTTTTTGAACTGAAAGTCAGAAAAGGTTGAGTGACTTTACCTTCCAAACCTCCTTTCAACGTCATTTCAGCTTAAAAGATCTTAAACCAAGAGAAATTAGTAATTAGCAGCTGACAATAGCTGATTGTTATGAACCAGAACAGTTCCAAACTAGGTAAGGAATGTGAAAAAAGCCTAAAATCACAATTCTATGATAAACTTACCTCTTCCACTGATCATTGTTTTTACCTCTGACAAGTATCAATTTTCTAGATCTCATCCGTGAGTCACTTAATTACTCCTCAGAGAAAGGAAAATATGTGGTAATTTCTGTAGTGAAAAAACAGCCCCCTTTGAGGTAAAATCATCACACCTGCAGCAGGAGGCAGAGATCAGGGTCTCGTGATTGGATTGGCTTAAGTCTCTTTGGTTTTGTAATTTACTGATCAAGGTTTTAAAACAACAAGGGTTTATTTTCTATACTTGTGAATATGAGAAGTGGAGCAGTTGTTGATGACTCTGCTGAGAAAGGTCACAGGCTCTGAATCAGAGCACTTTGCTCAGCTCCTTCTCGCTCTTACATTCATTGAAATTAAATCTCTTCAGAGAGCTCTTCAAATCCATTGTGCTTTTCACAACCAGGCACGTGAAACTATTAATATCTGTACTCTGGCAGCAAGATTTCCCAAATTTCTGCAGAATCTCTCTTTTTTCTCCTCATTTGTGCAATTTCTCTAGGTGGTCCTTGATCCCATCTATTTCTTTCCATTGTGAAAAACAGGTTCAGCTTGTTCCTTATGAAATTTATAAGGTCTCTTTTTCCACCTAAAACATATTTTGTGAGAAGGAAGTTTAATAACAGCTTGGAAAAAGCTTCTTCCACATGGTTTGGTAATTTGAGGGGATTCAGTTTTGTGGGGTTATTTTTGTTGTTGCTTAGTTATCTTCCAGAAGAGTCCATGGAAAGGATCAGCTTTCTTGTACCAATATGCTAAAAATACACTTTTTTACTGCAACCACGAGATTTTTCTTTGGCAATTAATTGTATGACTCAGTCCCATAAGCTCCTGTAATGACTTTATAGGCTGTCAGTGATATATAACCTATTGACTTTCCTTTGGTTATGGGACTATTACTTTCCTGATTGATTTAATCATTCCATGCTACCTTTGTCTATCTCCTCGCTCTTATGAAACTCGATTGACTCCCTGCTCTTTAAAGGACTGATCCAAGGGCGAGAGAAATCAAGGGGAGGACATGGCAGCCCTCAGACATCTCTAGGTTTTGCTCCTGCCTGAGGTGGACTTTACTCATGGATAAATTCCGGAACAGACCTCTGAGTATGATAAAATAATAATTACATGGGTTTCTATTGGTGTATTTATCATAATGGAGAACAGGCAATTTTCCCTCTTCACAAAGCACCAGAATTGAGTTCCCGGGGGAATTATTGCTTTACTAATTACACCAGGTTTTATTCATTTTTTACTGAGACAAACAATCCCATTCCCTTCAGGTGAGTTTATTTGCATGAATTGTGAAGTCTCGGGATTGGCATTTCTATAAATCAGGGGGAGAAGTAGAGTTGTTGGTAGCCTGTGTATCATGGGCATAATAGAGCCTTAATTTCCTTAGGAACATTTAACATGCAAATACTTCCCTGAGACCAGTTTACTGATTGGGATGAAATTTGTACAATATATTCCTGGTAGGAACTCTTGAACTTAAAACGTTTAAACCAGTGCTGGACTTTTGAGGGACTGAACCCCATGGCACAGGGAAACCCAAAATGAGTCCCTATTGTGGTTAAATAGCCAAGAAATAGTAAAAGAAATAAATAAATAATGGACTGAGTGGCAGAAAAGACAAATTTGCTGACCTAGGCTTCAGTGCGCTTAGACCCCGTATATTGTAATTTTTATAACACATATTCACTGTAACACTTTAACTAAGAGAGTTTGTGTGTTAAATGATGTTAGATTAGGATATTTAATGGCTTATAGGATCTAGGGAGGGCCCAGGAGGCTAATTTGTTTGCATTAGTTGGACGGGTCAACTGCTTCAAACATGCAGATTATAGAACTACTGGTAGATTGCATTACACAATTTAAATAAATAGTAGCAATTTGTCAATGTCATCTTAGCTTCAACATTTTCCTTTTAAACCCCAGGAAATAGTAGCTCCAATTAAATTGACCTTTTCTTTTCTGCATCTTCATGTTATTAGTAGATAATGCTTAGTCTTTTAGCAAGTAAAAAAAAAAATTAAAATAAAAAATAGCAAGGAATGAAAATAGTTCCAAAGCAATGAGGCACTTGTAGGAAACTTTCCAGGGAAAATTACATTCTTTATAAACAACTGAATCCTGTTTAGCCACCCAGTAAATTTTACAAGTCAAATATACACATATATGTCAGGAATAAATGAAGACACATGAATTGCTGGATCTCAGTGATTAAACCTTTGGTTTCAGGGGACAATTGCAGGTTCTTGGCACGGCAAAGCTTTAGGTTGGATTATTCATTTTGGAGACAGCGCAGCAAAACCAGAGTATAATGGTTAAATCATCCAGATGTGAACCACCCTCAGCCACATCTGGAATGTGGGGAGTCAAGGGTAGGGGATCCACTTACTCAGTCTAGGAGCACTAAAGGAGCTGGAAAACCTGGATTTCTTGTAGTCAGGTGAAGTGGTGAAATACTTAAATCATCAGGCAACAAGGAAGAACTTGGCTCAAGAGGTTTCCCTATGTCCATGTTTGTAAAAATTGGTTTACTCCTTTGTCCTCCTGAGAAATGTTAGCAGTAAAATCAGAATTTACCCCAATTTTGGTAATACAGGTTGTCTTGAACCCATGGCAGCTCAAGGTTTTTGGAAAAAAATTGGCCAGAGGAAGATCCCTAAAGATTCCTCAGTGTTCCAGACAAAATCCTGGGACAGGAACTCTGCTATAGCTGTGTCCTGGTGGAGTTTACCTGGAAAGGGAACAGCTCTTTAAATCAGAGCATCTCAAAACTTCAGGTTTTGCTGAATAGGGATGGGGTTTTTTACTTGTCCAGGCTGGAAAGGGTTTTGGAGCTCCTTGCCTTGCCTGAGCAGTTTGTGACTAAAGCAACAACTAAAATGTGAAATCATGAAAAAAATACTATTTTTTTAAGGAAGATGCCAATCATCTCTGCTGGAATCCAAGAGGAAAAAAAACCCAAACCAACCAACCAAGAAACACACAAACAAACCCCCCAAAAAACCCAAACAGTGAAAAAAATTCTTCTTCACTCATCTTCAGTGCCATGGATAAAATGGCAATTCTCATGAGAAAATCCAGATTCAAATTGACTTCAATTATCCGTTGTTTTATTCATCTTTTTTACTGGAAAACTTGCTTTCCAGTCCTTTCCTTTTGGGTGTTGTATGAGGCATCTCTCACTTTGCTGCTTTGTTTCCAGGTGCATCAGGGATCTTTGCATAATCTCAGTGTTCGGGTTGAAAAGTTTCCATCCATTTCTTGTGCCAGGTAACAATAGATCCCAGAAACAAAAATAGAGCCAATTTCTTGTGCTCCTCTTTATCACACCTGGTGTTTCTGTGATGTTCTCAGAGAGTTTGGAGCATCCAGCAAAGCTCCTTCTTACACAGAAGGTTACAATAGCACTGACTTTATGGATTGACCTGCTAATTAAAAGGACTTTTTTTTTCCTGAGCATGTGGAATCGGCACATTCCAAAGCTGAATGCTCCAAGCACAGAGCATGGGATATTTAAAGTGTCACTTTATTTAGAATTCAGAGCAGATCATTCAGCAGCCACCATTTGAAAAGAGGCCAGAAAGCAATTTTAACAGTATCACATGTGAGAAGATGATTCAAAGTTTGGGAGAGGGATAATCCTGTAATCTCTGTGATCTAAAACCGAGCAGAGGACGTGGCATAACATATTAAATATGAAAAACTAGATTCCTGCTACTTTCAGTGCTGACTGCTCAGAGAGCAGACATGGAAGACATGGGTCTCTCTCATTGTGTTTTTAACGTCATTAAACTGAGTAGCTGATCCTCAGAAATTCAAAATAGCCCAGCAAGAGTTGCAAGGACAGGGATCGACCTCTCCCTTCCCAATTTTGGCTTCAGGGATGCCCCATTTGTCCCCAGGCACAAGGGAGCAAAACAAGGGCTGCTCAGGCTTCTGACATGTTCTCTGGCTCCAAAATGTCCAAAAGGCATCCCTTGGCTTCTGCTGGGAATAAAAACAAATGGAGAGGTGAAGGACAATCTCATCTGGATTATTTTTTCCCCAATCAAGGCAATTAAAGCCAATAAGAAAACCACAGCTTTTCAGTTTGAGAGGATAACTGCTAAGGAATATTTTAAGGTTATTTGGAGAATTCTGCCTGCATTTATCTAATGTGCTATTTAATGTTGAAGATGCTACTGCACCTCCACTTAGCATCTTTACAAATGCTGTGTCATCAAGTGCACTTGGATTTGGATCCAGATACTAAAACGCAGTAGTAAATTTTATGGGTTTGTTTGCTTTTGCACTTTTTGTGGATTTCAGAGATTTCTGCTTTGTGGTCAATCAATGCTTTTTAAATTCCTTTCAGAGCAGTAGCCACAAAGTTCTTTCCAAAGGACAAAAAGAGGGCAGCAACTTTCAGGAGGCCGATCTTGACTGTTTCCGAGTATTGTCAGTCTGGCTGGCAAGTGTTTTGTAGGTAGATTCAAGGTTTCCACAACCACAAAGTGGCAAAAATGTGCCTCATTGAAGGATTATTATGATTTTTCTCTTCTTTTTTCTATTTTTTTTTTAAGGCATTTCTGCTGTTACCTCAAAGATCTGAGTGGAGAGGTCAAGGTGTACCCAACAGATCAGTGGTGCATCCCTTTGAGTGTCTGCTCCGACTGGGGAGTATCAAGAGCAGACTTTTAGGGCTGACCCTTCATTTCCATGTGCAGTGCATGGACCTCATCTCTTGCTGGGTACCTCACAGTGCAAACCCTACTGCTCCAGCAGAGATGGATCTGATTCGAGTGGGATAAGCAGAGAACAAGGTCCTGTGTACGGTGCTGTTTTTGTGCCGTGCCACTGCTGGCACTGCTCTTTGCCAATGAACTCCATCCTTTATTAGCAGCTGGCAACAAAGCAAGAGAGATGCACACTGTGGAGCAAAAGGAGTCAGAACCAATCACCATTTGTACCATTCGCTGTTCTCTAAGAATTGTTTAAGGGTAATTCTGGAAATTCCATGATTGCAGGTTGTCTGTGGTGTTTTCTCCCTCGTCAGCAGCTTAGACTGGAGCAGAGATGTAACCAAAGAGAAACAGCACATACGCAGTCATTACTCAGCAAATTAAATAAATATGCAATAATTGCTTCTTTTCCTTAAGGGACTGTGTATAGTAATAACACTTGGATAAAGAAATTCTCTGCTTTCCCCCATTTCTGTATTTTCTGCATGCCCAGATAAAAATAACGTGGCATCGTGTTAGCTGGTTACGGAGACTGAATCCACATAAACCAGAGGTTTTGATCTCTCTGAATCTGTTTGAAAAGGAATTATTTTGGTGCCTTTCTGGGTTAGCATGAGTGTAACTATTATCATTTCCTTTTAAACTTCAGCCCCACTGCCGAAGGGAAAATTTCTCAGCGTAGAGAATGAGTAAGCAGCAGCTTTTGGTTGCTACATCGTTCCATATAAATGAACTGCTTTAATTGATTCTAAATGCAATTAAATAAAATTATCTATAAATTGGTAAATGTATCCATGGCTACAAATAAAAACTCAGCCTGCTTGAGCAGGCTTGCTTCTTTCTGATGAACATCACAATGTCACAGCCTTCGATTTTGGGACTGATGTATGAAGCAGTTCCTTCCACATCAAGACAAACCTTCACTCAGGCGTTCCAGAGCTTTTCCACCCTCTGTTTCAGTGAGCAATAATCATGCTGGAATATGTGTAAGGTTCTTTATGGAAACACTCCCTAAATACTGTTGAGATCTAAGTGTCCACCGTAGATCTGCAAATAGACTGTGATATAATGACACCAAGTGTGCAGGGAAATGCAGGACACTTTGGATGTGTTGGGACCAAGGGTGGATCAGACCTTGCAGGGAGTTACGGAGGAAAAAAAACAGATTGTGACACTGTTTTCAATCAGTAAAATCAAGCTAAAGTGATGGCAGCACTCTGTGCCTGCTGGGTTGAGCTCTCCATCCCAACACCCCCCGCACTCCCGGGAATGTGGGATGGAGAAGGCGTGTTGGAAGACTTGGGATTTGGGGAAGAGGCTCCTGTTAATAAGATGGGAGACTCCAGACATTTTCATACAGAGAACAAGAATCCTCTGTTAAGTTTTGCTGTGCAGAACTTTTAAATGATGTACAAGTGACTCCTGGGGGTGCATTTGTCTGTGTCCTGTGACGTGGGGATGCTCTTTGAGTGAGAAGGACCTGGAGGAGGAAAACACAGGGGAGGGAAGAGCTGAGCTCGGGGAGGTTGATGCTGACGTGGGTTCAGGAATGAACTCAGGGTACAAGAAGGCTGAATACAAATTTGTTCTCTTCATATTTCTCACTGGTACAGGGCACTGGAGTCGTGCAGCTCACCCTTTTTCTCAGGCTGAGAGTCATTGCCAAGGCTTGATTTTGGATCTCCTGGTTATGTAGGGGTTTGTTACTGTCCTTTCTCTGGATTAAGATGCACTGTAGGGGGGTTTTATTGTTATTATTTAAAGTTTATATTGATTTTTTTTGAAGAGTGTCTTTAAAAGAATTGCTCTTCATCCGCCATGCTGATATAAAAGCACGTTACTATAATAATGGCCTTTGAATACTGTCCATTAAACTTTGACATTAAAGTGTTTACTGTGAATACATATTAAGTTTCTCATTAAAGACAAGGTCTGGTTTTCTTGATGTGGCTCTTAGATTAAATCAGTCTAATCCAAAATAAATACAAAGCTGGAGAATTCATAACAAGCTGCCTTGTAGATTCTCTGTGTGTAAAACAGCAACTGCTTTTGTGGCAGGGAGATTTCATTTTAGTGTCTCCTCTCTGGCCCTCAAGAAAAAAAATCTGTTCATTGTGTACAAAACCTTTTGCACTTTGACATAAGTCCTTCCAGCAGAATCCCTTTTTTTTTACTGAAACAAACTTAAACCATATTCCATTTCACAAAAGTGAAATGTGCTGAACATGTGCTTTTTAAAATAGAAGCATGTGCATCAACTCTTCTACTGAAGACACTTTCTGAGAGCAGTCTCCTGGGAAGGTCCATTACCCAAAATCCAGCGAGCACAGGAAAAGGGTGAAACAGTATTAGATCAAGCTTTACTAGGCTGGATGGCCCAGGCTGTGGAATAAGTGATATTTAATACATGCACTTGGAGGCTCCTGTTGAGTGCCCTGCTTGGTAACCCGGATCAGGATGCTTGTTTAGTGGATAAAAGTGTAACTTTAGAAATTGGCAGGAACTTTCTGTGCTTGGCCACCTGTACTCTCAGCCAGATACGGTGTAAGGAGCCTCAGACAAGCACACTTTTCAAAGTTTGCTCTGTTTCACTTCCTTACAACCACCAGGTTCAAAGAACCATTTATTTAAAAAAAAAAAAGCCTCTCTCAGTTCAAAGATGCATTTATAAAGCTCACTGGTCTTTATGATCAAACTCATACTTTGTCTTCCCGTTACTAAAATAATACTTTTATCCTGCTCTCTTTTCCCCCTCTCATCTGTTTTGTTATGAAAACATAACCATAATGAAGGTCTCAGGCATTGTATATTCCAGGCAATATGATACCATAAGTAATAAAAATGGGATTTTTCTCTTTTTGGTGGAGTTTTTGCTGTCAATAATAATTGTATCAAAAATAATGTGAACTCCCACTGACGCCTGCATAGTCAATCAGCATAAAGTATTAGCACTTCAGGGACACAAAGGCTCTGAGCCTGATAAAAGAGATTGGACTGAGAATTTTGACCTAAGAATATAATAATGTCTTCCAAGATCTCATTATGCCCGTGCCCATTTGAAACCATCTGGGGCCCGGAATAATAAAAGGAGTGGTGTGAATTTATGAACCCATAGATCCAGCCATGCCCCCTTGGATATTGTGTTGGATTAGTAGATTTACTGCTAATCCAAACACTGTGGGCAAAATTATGTCTTTACATCTGCACTGCGGCTCTCTCAGAGCTGCAGTAACTTAAACGCTTGAAGGCTTGACAGCAGCTCCCCTGCTTCAGGCACAATCTTCTGGCACCCTGCCACCTTCCCAAAAGTGCAGCTTCTCAGATGCACGTCCTCCACGTCTTGCCGTGGCACTTCTCCAAAGGGAGATGCTGCTGCCTCCTGAATGAAAGGGGCTGGTGAGCGAAAAGTCACCGCTGCCGCCTCTGCCAGGTGGGAGCGGCAGCAGCTCCACGCAAACGAGGCACAGTTGGCACTGGGAGAGATTGATCCGTCTTCTTCCAGTTGCCTCAGGTGCAGAGCCCGAAGAGAAGAGTCTACATTTAATCGGGGGTGTCTTCAGCTAAACAAAACAGTCGTATGCAAATCCTTTTCCTAAGGGACAGCCATGTGGACTCGTGACCTTTCTTTGAATGGTTTGGAGCCCAGAAATCAATGATTACACTAAATCCATAATTATATTCTTTTCATCTGTGGCAGGGCACTGATAGCATGACAGATGTGAGACCTTGAAAGCATGGGAACTTCAAAGACCATTGAGATGCGTTAGACACCATGGACATGTGGAGCAGGAAAAAATAAAATTAAAAATAGCAAGAGGCTGCTCTACCAATCCTTTGGGTGATCTCTCTCCTGCACACGTGTGTACACACACATGTACACATTTACACATGTGACTCAGGTCCCCAGAGAAGAGGACAACCTCAAAGAATTAAAAATTTTCATCGTTGTTTCATTTTACCTCAAGAGGCTTCCCAGAGAAAGAAGGGGATGAGCTGGAGGAGCCATGGCTGGAGACACAGCCTGGAATCAAGAGAGGTGAGTGCGTGGCAGTTCCTCTTGTGCTGCTTCTGACAGACGTGGCCAAGAGGGTTTGTTCTTCCAGGAGATGTTGCTCAACAATGTATTTTTGCCTTTAAAGGGCAGAATTGTACATGAGGGTTATTTTTGTGCCTTGTAATCATATGTTCAAGAAGAAGCACTGGGTCAGCATGAGGAGGGTTTGCAGTGGGGTGTGAGGGAAGCTCAGCCTTCACACCCCAGACCCCAGAGAGAACAACACAGGTCCCCACCTGGGAAAGGGGACGTTTGGAGAGCCATGAGCCCAGAGATGGTCCCTGGAGGAGGCTGATGTGGGAGGTGTGAGAAGTTCAGAATTACTGGATGAATGACACGTTCCCTGCATGCCAGGGTGCAGCTGCCGTGGATCCTGGTGCTCCATAACTGCGAGGAGGTAAAAGCCTGCATGGGTAAATATTTCTAACAAAATAATGCTTCCCATTTATCCCAAATTTAAAGGCTTTAATTTTTTTATATTCAGCCAGTACCTCACAGTCTTGGCAAGTAGAGAACAAATGAGTTAACAGGGAATGGGAAACGACATTCCCAACAATTCCTTGGTATTTGGAGCTGGGAATGTAAACCAGCATCACACTCAAAAAGTTGAAGGTCACAACGTGGATGTTTTTTATTTATTGCAACTTCAATAAATAGCAAAACTATTCAATATTAATCCATATTACTCATTAGTAGCATTTGGTCCTTAAAAATTCTGTGTGCGTTAAAATTTTTGAGTGTAATATCTGAAATTAATTTGCTGAACTCTGCATGATAATGTGTCAAAATCAGAGAGTAAATGCAGTTATTTATATGTTCCTGGCATTCCACATTACATGGGTACTCATAACTCTAAACGGACCAGGAAATGATGGTATGAAGGACAGAGATAAGATAAACTGAAGAATTTTGGTGGCTGTCATCAATACAAGGAAGTCTATAATCATATAGTTCAATCATAGATGAAATTTCATAACATTAGTATCATGGAAATGTAAGTTGAAAATTACCAGGGGTTTGGGTTTTCTTATAATTTGAAACTTTGATATTAAGTTACTTTTTGAGGTTCAGTGCATACTCTCAGAAATTAAAACCAGCACGTACAAATGCAAAATCTCCCCAATATTACAGGAATTATTTCGTTTCTAAGGCAAGCTCAAAGAATTTGTCAATTTAGCCTGACCCTGAGATCCCAAAATACCATTCTGTTACTGAGCTCAGAGTCTAAAATACCTGAGTGATACTTACGGTAGTGCTGTCTTGGATGAAAAATCCAGATTTGGAGGGAAAATCCTTAAAAAGATTCTTTTTTAAATAAATATTTGTTGTTTGAAGCTGGTGGGGCATCTCTGAGGTTGGAGGGATCTCCTCAAGGATGCATTAAGTGGCAGAGAGTAGCACAAGTAGCCAAGTGCACGTGGAGTTTCTCTCATTCCTGCACAATTTATGGATAACTATGAAGCTTTTGGAAACAGCTGAATTTCAAAACACTAGTAACCCCAGTAGCTTCTCCCTGCTCTCCCTGCTCAATTCCAAATCTGAGCCTTCCCACCATCTTTCTCCTTTGCCATTTTTAATATCTACTTACAATTCATTTTCCGAAAGATCCTTCATTCCTTTCTTTCCTTTGGTCCTTTCTTCCTCGTGCTATTCCATCGGCATTGCTTGGCAGGCACCTCAGGGTTCCTTTTCTGGCCACCAAAGAAGCATCCTCTGGAAGGCCACTCACGTAAATTCAGCCAATTGGGGCTTGTGGAGAATTCCAAGACACCTGAGTAGAGCCAGTTCCTTCTATCACTGAGGTCTGTTCTTCAAGGCAGATTAATTGTCGAAGTGATGCACCAGTTGCATGGGTATTATATAGTCATTTTATGACTCCTGTGAAAGGACTACCATTCCCATTCCTCCAAATATTCAAATCTTACCTTTTCTGCCTAATGGAGGGGGCACCAAGATGAACAAACTAGTTATACATGCATGGAAAGTAGCAAGCTGAATGTAATTGTGTATTCAGTTTTAATGGAGCTGAATCTCCTGCTGAGATTTCAATATCTGACAGCATTGCTTTCATTGCCCCAAATGCCCAACCTTTCTCTAATGTTTGACCTTGGGTATGATTATATTTCTGTATGTGTCTCAAATGATGCAAAATCATTTGCCTATATCAGTCATCTCTCGCTGACAATCCTGCTCCAGCTTGTGGCAGAAGAGAACAAGTCTGATGGCGTTAACAATAGCTAAAACGAGCTTTGATAGATGTTCCCAGCCCTTCAATAAATACATAAAGCATCTCTATAATGTCATTTTGTTAACTGATAAACAACAAAAGGATGAAGGCATTCACTTTTGACTATATTGCATGTCATTATTTTCTCCTTGCCTTGCTTAGGGTAGAGAAGTAACATGACCTGCAGAATAGAGGACAGGACTGTTGCTTTCAGTGCTGGTTATTTATCTTCTTTGCTGTCCCGCCTGCTAAATGAGAGCTGTACAAGTGTGTGACAGGCTCTACCATGGCAGTTTTGTGTCAAGATGTTGACCCACAAACCTGGGTCTGCTCCTGGTGCTGTCACATCACCCACGACACCAGCATTACGTTGCTCCGTGCCTGAGGTCAACATGCAGCTCCTCACAGAAATGCAATTCTTGGGTCTGCCTCTTGATCTTTTCTCTATCTGGTCTAACCTGGTCCAAGAGGAGGTTTAGGTTGGACAATAGTAAGAAATTCTTCACAGGAAGGGTGACTGGGCATTGGAAGGGGCTGCCCAGGGAGGTGGTGGCGTCCCCAACCCTGGAGCCATTTAAGAGAAGGCTGGATGTGGCACTCAGTGTCATGGTCTGGGTCACAAGGTGGTGTTGGGTCACAGGTTGGACTCGATGATCTCAAAGGTCTCTTCCAACCTCAATAATTCCATGATTCTGTGATTTTTGGCCTTATAGTCCTTGCTCTAGAGAGGTTCTTGCGCCATGCTGGGCTGGCAGAGGTGGGTCCAGAAGCAGCATTTCCATGGCATTTACAGATGTGTACCGAGGTTTGGAGATGATGCAAGAGTAAATCACTGCAGTTCAGGAGAGAAGAAAGAGTTGCATCCTGTTCCTTGCACCCCCACAGTGAAGTGGCAATAGGGGAGGAGCTGGGGGATGGCAGAGGGGGAAGCTGGTGGGTGTAAGGAAAAGGGGCTTCGGCCAGATGGGGACAAAGGGACTGTTTTTCCAGTGTGGCTCCACCAGGCAGCCTCAGTGTGATTAATGTTCCTGTGCTGGTAACAAGAACGTATCCCTGAAGAGGGAAAATTTGATAGGAGCCTCTTTTTTCAGGTCTGCACACATTATTTTAATAGTACACCATTAAGGTATTTATCTTAATTTAAAAAAATAATATTTCCCTTGTTGTTTGCAATTGCCCACTAGAAATGAAATCCCTTTCCTGACCAAGTATCCTTTGCAATCCTGAGCTGGTTGTTATTGCAGGTTGCCTCGGGAATACCGAGTTACTGAGTTTGAGACTTTCTTCAGAAACACTGAAGGGAGTTTAACAGCATCTGAAAATACAGATAAAGAAATACATGGACCATGCAAACAAAAAGTAAGTGGGATAAAAAGGGATGTGTTTACCAGATGGTGCATGGAAAAAAAAGGTGCACAAAGAAGCCCCTTGGTCTGACTGCAAGACTTGTTAGGGATGCAGAGCACTGACCAAGTTCACTGGAGTTTGAAATCCCAAGGGCAGTTTTGGGTTTCTTGCTGTGCACTGCAGAAGGTGATTTAATAATTCATCTGAAACTGTGCAAAACTTTCTGTTGACTTAATTTACTCTTCAAGCAGATTTTTAGTTTTTCTCAGAGATTTTAACCCGGTATTGAGGAACTATAAATAGATGGAGGCCTAAACCCCAGGTCTGAAGAGCTTCACTCATGTCTAGTTGAACCTGCACAACCTGACCAGTGGTTTATCTGAATTTACAAAGAAAAATGGACACAGGGAGGCTTAAAGGAGATAAATTTGTAGTTGCTGTACACTAGTCTGCCTTAGTACAGCCTCTCTACTTCCCAAGACACAGGATGAAGAGAAATTAAGGGAAATGCAGGCCCTGGTGTGTAGAAGGGGGGGAGAGATTCAGTGCTGGGAGCTACTGTCAAGCATTTTTTACACAAATGCAAGATTTCAACACCTTCCTGCTTCTACTGCTAATAAATGTCCCTGGTAAATTTACATTTCCTTCTCACTCACAAGCATTCAAATGCTTCATTAGTGATTGTTGCTTTGTCTTTTAACATTAACCGTCTCCCTTCCAGTGCCTTTAACTTTAGCACACATTCTTAATAATTTGTGGAAAACATGGCAAGAGGTCAAAGCGTTTATTGGCCACTTACTCCATTCTGGTGCCTGCCTCCATGGGGCACCTTGTTTCTTCAAATAACATATTAAAACCATCAAGTTACAAATCATTAAGGAATCACAAACACATTCTGTTTGAAACACATTTTTAGGAGATTTTTCTGAATTTTCTTCTTTCCAGGATGTGATCTGGCTTCCAGTGGGCCATCAAGTTACTCAAATTTCTGCAAAATATATCAAGGAGTGAATCCATTCAGAAATGCATCTTGGAAGCAGCCTTTAAAATAGAAAGAGGCCTTTCCCAAACTTAAGGGGCTTTTGTTTGAGGGAGGAAAAATCTGTCTATAGGTGATATCTCAGCTAAAAACATTGACATAGTCTAAGTAGCTGTCCAAAACTGAAACACAAACTCCAGTCGTTTTTTCATTGCAGGCATGTGCACTTCTGGTAAAAAATGGATGTTCCAACTCAGGAAGTCAGAACAACATGTACAAGTGGCCCAAATTGGTTTTGATTAACAAGGTTTTCTGCCTGGAAGTCACTTTATCTTCATCCCATTAGCTCCACAACAAAATAAATGAATCTAATGCATTAGGCTGAGCTACATTCTTGCAGGGTGAATGCAAAGAAAAATCCTCGCTCAAGAGCCGTGCAAACATTTTATATAAAGTGTAGTTTTTCAGCTTAATATTCCCCTTGGAGTTTATGTGGTAAGAATGCAAAATTTTCTGCCTCCTTTCATTGTCTCCTCTTGCTCTGCTGATGTCTGTTATTCCCAGATATGGATCATGCCACACTGGGGTAGTGTGGTGTAATTTTGGGCCATTGAGGTGCCCACTCCACACAGTTTTTGTAGCTCTTATCCTTTTACAGATGCATTTCCTGGAGTCTGGCTTTTGGTACAGATCACAGAAAAGGAGTATTTTCCCAATGGGACAAGTAGGAAACTTTGCTGGGTAAAAAACCCCTTCATGCCATGAGGATCATCTTCCACCTCATGTGCTGATCAAGGCAGAGAATCCCCTTCCACATCTAAGTCTGGTTTTCCCCTTTCTCACTTCTCTGTAAGGAAGTTGATTTTTTTCCTTGATGATTTCAAGTTGTGTTGCTTAGAAAGTCAAGTCTAAAGCAGATTTTCTTGTGTATGCAAAAGCATGAATTTTGGTGCTTGTTTCTGCTCGGAGGTTATACCAAATACTCAATTTCCAGATTGATCAAAGGTTTTGTTTTCACAATTATTCCAAAAAAATCTCTGTTCTAGGCTATTGATAAGTGGGGGAAATGTGCTTTTGTGAGGAGGAAAGAGGAGTCATGCGAGTTTGGCTCTGAGGAATCTTGTCCTCTGATTCTACTCTACCCCTCAATATCTCTACCATAGAAAAAGTATTTAGTTCCAAAGTTATCTTGGGAACTACGAGTAAGTGCAGTTGAATTCCTTTGATGTTCTGCATAAGGAAATATGAATATCTAGACAGAGACCTTAAACAAGATCTATTCTTGATTATATAAAACCTGAAGATGACTGAACTTTCATATTTTATTTTTAATTTCTCTAAGCAATGTAATACATAACTTTTTTTTATTTTTAGGAAGAGTTATTGCTAAAAAATAACAGTTACAGAGGACTCTTCTAAATTCTGCTGGGCAAGAGGGTGTTATTCTTACCAGCTACAGAAAAGTTGTGAGTTTAACCGAAGTTCAGTCTTTACTAAAACCCCAGTGGCAGTGCTGGTGCTTCCTCTGGTTATACCTCACTGTAATCTAAGACAAACCACCAAGAGAAGAAATTCCCACATAATCTGTGTTTTCTTAGCGTTCGTTATCTTCTTACTTAAAAATTGTCCATGAAAAAAATGAACACATTCATAGGAACGACTAAAATATTTGCAATGGAAAATACGTGAGAACAAAATATTATTCAGATTATTCAAATTTCAAAAATATACAGTTGCAACCAGGGCTGTCGTGTTCAGCTCCAGTAGGCACACTGGATTGTCTTTTTTTTTTTCAAGTGGATAATTTATGTAATTAGCCAAGATGCAATGAATTTTAAATTGTATATTAAAATGGCAAAATTAGGTAGTTAGGAAAAAAATATGATGTGGTTTGCATTCTTACTCACTGCTAGAAATTTTTTTTATGATAGGACTTAAAATTGTAGCAGGCAGATTTTAATAGGAATCTTGTCCATAAAAAGTGTTTTCCCTGACCATCTTGACCTGATGTGTTGGGATAATTTTTTAAAAATGAAATTAATACATCTGTAAAATACTATTCTTGCTGATGTGCAACTTTTCACAGTGATACCGAACATTTTTTTTTGGTTATTGTTTGTCATCTGGGAATGCACTTTAGGCTTAACACCAAGAAATCTAAACATGCTTGTTGTATATTCAGTCTTTTACATTTTAAACAGAACCAGCATGTGCGAAGCTCCTTTTTTTCTCAGAAAATTTGATATAAACTTAATTCTGCAGCTCCTATCAAGAATTGTTCTTTGCTGCATTACACCTCTTGATCCCATTTATCTGCATAATTCAAATGCAACCCTGAAAGATATAAACAGAGTGACAGTTTTTAAACATATTTTCTGATAATCAGCACAAACTATTACTTGAACCTATTCAATAACATCACCCTGACAGACGGAATTCAATGACCCTCAATAACAACAGATACAATCTCATTGTATAAAATTATATTATGACATGATTGTGTTGAGTTATGACTGAGGTTGGCTTGCAATATGGCACGTGTTTTCTTTAGGAGAAGATGATACTTATTGACATTGAGATAATGCAGGATCTAAATTGTGCAGCCTGAGCTTCTGTCATGAAAAAAAATCCCCCAAGAGTAAAGAGATGTGTGAGCACAATCAGGAGACAGATAAATAGTCAAATACTGGTGGGGTTAGCAAGAATGGAACTGTTACTTAACACAAATTTCTTTGCTGGGGCAGGTTCTTTGGTAGCTCATGTTGATGTTGGGTGGCTCAGTTCAGGTTCCAGTACTGGGAGGAAAAGGGGCCATGGCAGGGGAGATTGGCATCAGAAATCTCTGCTTGTGGCTGTCAGCGAGAGGTCTTCTCTCATAGGATCTGGCAAACCAAGCTCATTCCTAGGCGAGGACAGTTGTCCAAATGGATATTTAGTGGTTGAAAAAGCCAAAGTGATTTCAGAACATCAGGTTCCTTAAGGTGTTGGGGGAATGTGTGTTGTTAACAAGATGACAACAGCTCCTGGCCAGAAGGGCCAACGTTTCCACCTTCTGTCCTCCCTCGCTTGGTCTGAGCTCCCCATTCCAGAGAACGTGGAACACTGTGAATTTGCTGGACCGTGGGATGTCTGGTGGGGCAAAAGTGCTGAAAGCAAGAATAGCACAGGTGACGTCAAACATCCTGGTGAGTCTTTGGTGAGGCTCCAGATAATGGGCAAACGGATAGGGCAAGGTCAGGGTGGGATCACTGCTGGAGCTGCTGGAGGTTGTTGGCCAGATCTGGCCAAGACTTTGCTCTTGGTATCTTGGAGAATAGTGGGTAGAAGTATAATTCCTCAGTGTGTGTGTTTCTCCTCCAAAGAAAAACACCCCAAACCCACAAAACCAGAATGAAATATCATTATAATTCCTGTCTTCAGGAAAGCTACTTTGCTAAATAGTGAAAAAATCCCAAAGTCTTCAATCTCTTTGAATGAGGTAAAGCAACCGTTCAAAAGTGTCCAGAAGGACAATGGTCTTTAACTTTTCATGTGAGAACAAGAAAGGTTTTTGTCTAAAAGCCAAAGCTTCTGAACATTGAGACTCCCAGCACGTGCAGATGTTGAAGGGTTTGGATTTGTTTGCCTGAATCATCGGTAGAGCTGATGATTGTATAAAACTTCATTATTACAAGCAGGTTAGAAACACGGAGCTTGTTTATGAATAAATAATTCTGTGTCTATTCTGCAAGGTAGGAAGGACACTTAGGACATTCAACCTCTCCAAGGATGCCGTGAGCAGGAAGTATATGTGGCAGGAAAACAGATTTATGGTCAGGTAAATATAGGAAGAAAATGACACACACAATAAATGGCATTACAGGGGTTTACATAAAAAGGCAGAAGTTAGAGCCATTGAGGGCATCCACAGGTTAAAATTTAGTAGTGATAGAAAAGTGCAGGATCTTGAGTCATTTCCATTACTGGTGAGATAAAAATCAATGTCCAAATACTTCCTTGCTGGCAAAAAGCCACTGAAAACACCAATCTGCTGTACAATATAAAAATCCAGTGTCACTAATTTGAGAGAGGATAGAAACTCCATGCTGCCTTCAAATAACTGCTTTTGTTGTTCGCTGAAATGTGGTTTCCACAAAAATATTTCATGGAGAAATGAATCCATTGGCTGCTTGCTCAGCTGCTCTGGAGGGGCCCAACCTGCCTCTGGTGGTCAGTTCACCATTGATCCAGGGATCCCAGAGGGATGCTTGGCTCTCGTTATCAGAGCAGGATTGCTAGGAAGAGGAACGAGGGTGTTATAGCCATAAGAGCCATGGTCTAGAACCACCTGCCCTGGGTGAGGAGTGAAGAACCCGCAAGTTTTCTGCAAGGGTTGCACCCATTGGGTTTCCTCCTGGGTGCAGGCACGTGTTCCTCACGTGCTGGTAAAGCCCTGCCCGCCCTGCAGGGCCGGGGGCTGTGCTGCTCTCCCAGAAATAGTCTCTCTTCCCTCTGAAGTTTTCCCCCTCTCCTACAGCAGTGCGAGGTCAGGCACACAAAGGTGCTGTCCCCTGATTGCAGCAAACACCGCCATGTGTTGTATGTTTGATGAATTAAAAGGATGCTGCCAACTTAATTACACTGTAACCCTTCAATAAAGGAAGGGCAGAGCTGATTAACTAGTGAATAATTGGGGGCTGATTGATGGCTTTCTCCCTCACTGCTAAAGGCTGTATATATAATTATTTTGCCTGTGGGCCTAATTTTGCCACTGTTAGCTTCCACTTTTGTCATCAGCTGTAATTTATGGATGCGGCCTGAAGCCTTAAAAAAGGCTGGAAAATGAAATAGCCCCAAATCCCCAGATATGTCACCTGGAAATGGCCAGCAGGCAGCCTTTAACGTCAACATTTGCAGCCATTTAGCAGCATTAACACCTCATGCTTAGCCGGAAAATAATATTATCATTTGTCAACAACTATCATAATATAGATTTTTTTCCTGACATGTAATAATGTTGCATCACTCACACCAATGATTTAATATATATTTTAAATGCAAGATCAATTTATTGCAACTGAATAGCAAATTCTTCTAGTAATGCACCAAAAGAAAATAAGAGACCCAGAGGAGGAAGACCCACATCCCTCATTGCATTGGCAGGTTGGTTCCAGAATCAGCATCTAAGTTTATAATAAACCCCCCAAATCACGGCAAACGAAGACAGTTTGTGAAACTTGGTTTAAAACATATATAAAAATACTTTCTCCTTGAACTTTGAAAGATGCAGCAGCAGCTTCAAAGAAAATATAATTAATAAACCACTGAACTTAAAAAACATGGGGGGACAATTTTCCCCCTGACTGTCAATCAGCAGAGCTGCACAAGAGCCCGTGGAGCTCCACTGGTTTGCATGGGATGTAGATCTGGCTCTTTGTATTTTAAATTGAAATAAGATTTCTTACTTTTTTTTTTCCAGAGAGACAAAACCTAATCATTAATGCTGCAAAGCAACAGCAAAAGACACTCTGTTTTGAAGGATCGAATTGCTTCAGTGGCAAAGGCATGCCCCCCCCAAAAGTCAGCCTGTTTGGGGAAAACACCACATGCTGATTAGAGCTGCTCCAGCGACTGCCTGCTTTATATTCCACAAAGACTTTTTTCAATAAAGTAATAACAACTTAGATTCTTTTTTTTTGGGGGGGGAACCCATATTTAAACATCACGGATAGGAGCCTTCTAATTTATAAGCCAAGATATACAAATCCTCTCTCTCAAATTTCCTTTGTTGTTTTGTCCTCGCCGAGCACTCCCTTGCCTATGAATCACAGAAAGATTTGAAGAACCTTTCAGTCAAAGCTCAGTTTTGTGCCAGTGGGCACTGGCCAGGAAAAAAAAAAAAGATTGATATTTGCCCTCTCTTCTTATCTGCACTTGATTTATAAGTCAGTGCGAGTATGCAAGAGAAATAAAGGCAAAGACCTTGATGCCTCCCTGTGGAGAATATGCACCATTTGGATTGAAGGCATGAAAGAGGAGAAATTAATGGTAAGCTGTTCATCTGTCACTACTGCCAGCCTGATGGTTTTGCAGGGAAGGAGAGGACTGGCTGACATGCCCTCCAGTCAAGGGCATGACTGCCCGCTGTTCTCATATTATAAACACAGTGCTTTGGGTTTCTGAGGGATTTAAATTTAAATTATACTGTACTTTGGATAGGCAAATCTTTACACAAGTTTATTTTCTTGAAGTATTAACATGCTGGATTTCGCTGGCTTTATGTGGAAGAAAAATAAAAATTAAGTCCCTCTGTTTGATAAAAATGTGTAGCAGACTCTTAAAATGTATCTGTATTTTTAAAGCAGTGTGTTATAGTGTAATGAGATTTAAATTTATATATGCATTGAAGATTTAGGCACAGGCATAAATAGATAAGCTTTAGTTATTCTACTTTCTGGTACATAGGGAAAAAAAAAAAGATTAAAAAGTTCAAAATGGGAGCTGAATACTTTTTTCTATTAAAATGGTATAATACTAAGTGCTGCTATCGATGACAACATTAGGAACACATCTGGAGGATAAAAACTGACACAAAACTTTCATGTTGTGCTTCAACGACAAGAAAAATGCACTTATTGCTAAATGACTTATTTTCAGGGCTGAGCATTCGTGTCATCTTGTGCTGTTTTTGAAGTATTTTGGTCTGCTCGAGTCCTCGCAATGCTCCTGTGACACTGATGAACCTCTGTGTGCCACCAAAGGTATTGGGGATAATTGGAGAGGGTTTGGGTGCCTGGCTTGGTTTGGATAAATGCACAAGGACATGAGAACTGGTTTGCACCAAGTTCAGGGTTCAGATTTGGGGACATTACAACCACCCACACCCGCTGGCTGTTTAAAACTCTCTTTACTGAGCTGCAACAGTGGGCTGGGAATTCCTGCTTTCCATTAAAAAAAAAAAAAAAAAATTATGTTGCTAGTCCACTGGTTTCAAATTACCTTGTGTTTTAAAAACAAAGAACCAAAAAAAAAAAAAAAAAAAAAAGCAAAAAAAAAAAAACAAAAACTTTATCACTTATTTTTGTTTAAATCTCTGAGTTTGAAGCTAATTTCATTATTTCCTGAGGCTTGAGTCATGATTCCTGAAATCCTGATTTAGGTAACAGATTTCAATGGTAATTGTGCTCAATTAAAGTGATGTTTGCTCTTATTCCAGCAAAATTAATGGCTGGCTGAAATAACAGGGAATCTTCCACAAACCTGACAAAGATAAACCAGTCAGACAAGAGGAGAGGGGGTTGCTCAGGTCTGAGATGATTCTCTAGGATCCTCAGGAAGGGAGGACACCCTTCCCTGCACCATGACTGTTATTTCCAAAGCACCACGCCATGCAAACTTCATGGAGCTCAACAAGTGCAAGATGCTGCCCTGGGTCAGGGCAATCCCAAGCACAAATCCAGGCTGGATGGGGAATGGATGGAGAGCAGCCCTGAGAAGGACTTGGGGGTGTTGGTGGATGTGAAGTTCAACAAGTCCTAGCCATGGGCACTGGATCCCAGAAAACCCCTCTGTCCTGGGTTCCTCCTCAGTGTGGGCAGCAGGAAGGGGGGGATTCTGCTTCCCTGGCCCTGATTAGGTGAGACCCCACCTGCAGAGCTGCTTCCAGCCCCGGGGCCAACAGCAGAAGGACCTGGAGCTGCTGGAGAGCATCCAGAGGAGGCCACAGAGACTCTCCAAGGGTTGGACCCCCTCTGGAGCTGGGCTGGGAGAGCTGGGAGTGTTCACCTAAAGAAGAGAAGGCTCCAGGGAGAGCTCAGAGCCCCTTCTTGGTCCTCTGAGCTGACTCCCACCCTGCCTGAGGGCTTTGCTTCCATGGGCACCGTAATCACCCTTCTCCATCACCTCCTGGGATAACCCTCAGCAGGGGGATTCTCCTCCCTGAGGGATGAGGATCAAGGCATTCACAGTGCTAATCAAAATTAGTTGGCCAGAGATATCACACCAGGGCTGGGAACAATTCACCTTCATAAATTCCCAGTCCCTCTTATCTCCCTGCCCCCGAAGCATCTCCTCTGCAGCAGTGACAGGCTCCGTGCTGGGTCAGCTGCCCAGCGCTCCATGTTTAACTCCCTGCTGGAATCCGCCTGGAGTTTTGGCAGACTTCAAATGTTGGAGGTGATATTTTCTGTGCCAGCTGTGAGTTAAACAGTTTTTTAGAATCTTTTGCTAAAACGAGTAAGATTTTTTCCCTTTTTTTTTTTTTAAGAGATTCTGGGAATGCGTGTTCTTTCACAGTCTTCAAAATTATAATAATTTTCCCAAGCAGTTCCTCCAGGCTTGGAGCAGGTACTTCATTACTTGACACTTTTTTTTTTTGTTCTTGTCAAAAAACCCTCCTGTGCCCCAGTTTATAGGCATGTTCAAAATCTGTTTGCACTTGCTGAGTCCATCTGCACCGAGGCTGAACCGTCTCCTCGCAGTTCCGAGTGCGGATGCGGCGCCCATACGAAGCATCCCTGGTGCAGCCACACCGGAGGAGCCGAGGAAAGAACACTTCTCCCTCTGCTCTGGGGTCACCTCCTGCTGATTCAGAGACAGCACAAACCCCACCCATCTGAGCATTATTTTCTCGGTGCTGAATGTTTGTGCAGACGCCGGCAAATTGTGTGGTTTTCCGTGACTGGAGCGGTGGGGGATGGACAAAAAGCTGTTTGCTGTCACAGAGTGCATGGGGAACTCAGGCACAGGAGGTGGCAGAACAAGTCTAGAGGTCCCAGTTTTGCTGATGAAGTGAAGGAAGGTCATCTGGTCCTGCAGGCTGAACACTTTTCAGGCTTGGCTTGTTTGCCGTTTGGGGAATTGCATTTGAAAGAGAGCAATGGAATGCAAAGGTTGGCAAGTTAAGGACTGAAAAGTCAGAAAATGCTATTGCAGACACGTGTATTTTTATATATTTATATGACTTTTGTTCTGTGCTGTGCACTAAAATGCGCTGTGGGGTTGTTCAGCCTGGAGAAAAGGAGGTGCAGGGGAGACCTTATTGATCTGTAACTCCCTGACAGGAGAGTGAAGCCAGGGGATTTTCAGCTCTGCTCCCAGGTGACAATTGACAGGATGAGAGGAAATGGCCTCAAATGTCACCAGGAGAAGCTTAGATTAGATATTAGGGAAAATTTCTTTGTGGTAAAGCACTAGAACAGGGAGCCAGGGAAGAGATGGAGTCACCATTACATGGAAGCATTCAAATACTGGGGGTGTGGCACTTGAGGACATGGGTTAGTGGTGACCATGGTGGTGCTGCTGAGTTGATGGTCGAACTTGATGATCTCAAAGGTCTTTTCCAACCTTTTTGACTCCATGATCCTATGGAATGGTGTCTCCTTCTCTTTCAGCAAGTGTGGTTTTCTCATGCTCATCATCTGTTATTTCCCAAACACTGTCCAAACTTTGGACTGTTCCTCATGGATTTTCCTCTGACCCTCTCACCAGGGCTTTTTACGATGAACTAATCTTTGCTAATTGTTTTTGTATGAGTAGAGAGGAATCTCCTCCTTTCAGAGAGGGTTGGCTCCATTTTACAAGTTCATAATCAGTCACTGAAATAAAAGATATTTCCAAAGCACCAATAAATTGGTTTCTATCTTTCTGGCTTCATTCACCTCATTCATTCGTAGAAAGGAAATCTTGACTGTGAGGTCACTGGAAGTGTCCAAGGCCAGGCTGGATGGGGCTTGGAGCAACTTGGGATAGTGGAAGGTGTCCCTGCCCATGGCAGGGGGTGGAACTGGGATGGGCTTTAAGGTCTCTTCCAACCCAACCCATTCTACAACTCCATGATTTACTCTGTATTCACCAACTACAGACTGCAGCAAAATAAAAATCCTGATTTATTTCCATGCACAGTCGTTCTTGGGCACTTATGAGCCTGGGTTTCTCTGGGAAAAAAAATAGAATAGCCATGTGTGAGCAAGTAATTAACAACCACATCATGGTGAAGACAGGCAAGGGCCAAATTAGAGTTGCAGAGGGACCTTTAGCTCCAGCATTTCCCAGCTATGGAGCACTTCAGCATGTGGAATTAGCAATTTTTAGCCCAGTGTTTAAGCTAAGCATGTATCCACATGAACTGAAAAACTGCCTTTTAACACTCTTTTAAATTTCTTATTTTTGGTTCTCTTTTTACAACCAAATTCTTGATGTTGTCTCTAAAAGAAAACCCCAACCCCATCAATATAAATGAAATATCCATACAAAAAACCCCAAAAACTAAATTTATTTCCTGTTCAGCTTCAGAGTGAAATTCTTAAATTTCTGTTCTTAGGGTGGCCTAGTTATGAAAATATTTTGGAATTTTTAGGGAACTGTTTTTCTTCCCATGGAATGAAAAATACATTGGAAATCCATGGTTTTTTCTATGAGGCAGGAACAAATTTAGTAAGAAAACTTTAAACCAAGTTGAATATTTTGTTGAAGATTTTCAGAAAATTCTTCTAAGAAATCACTGAAATACTCTCTGAGCTTCCTAAATGGGGATATTCTCATATATAAAAACTAATCCTTGCAGGAGACCCTCTGGCACCATCTTTGCCTCATGGGATCTAAGAACCCAGGGATTTACTGTTGTTTTTTGTGGCCTCAAAAACACTTAAATTCATCATCAGATTTAACTCTAAGCCTAAATTACAGCAAAATTATGCCCAAAAATTCTAGATTTGAAACATAAGGGGCCACTAATATTTTCTGTAAATATTTTAGTGTGTCTGGACTACAATTCTTAGAGTTCAGCTCATTTTTTTTGGTTGAGGTTTGTTGCTTATTATTTTTCCTGGCCACTTGATTAAAACTTTGGAAATAAATGCAATTTTATTTTTATTTTATCTCTGAAATATGATTATAAATGACCTTTGATAAAAAGTTAACAGAGAATAAGTCAGGAAGCAGCTCAGAAGGAAAAGATTAAAAGCAGGCAGTCTAGAGAGGTGTTTAATTTCAATTTTCTTTGTGGTATAAGAAATCTGTAGATTTTAAAGCCATCATGCCATAGTTACTTTTATCAGCCGGGCTCTTTTGTTTTGTTCTGCCACCTAATTCTTTTGATGACAATGAGTCCACAGTTTTCCAATGACTGGTTTCGATTTGCATGTTATTGTCAGCCTTTTATATTTTATCATATCTCCACTTTGGTTTTTATGCAGATCCTCACATCAGAAGGCAAGGGCAGGCCGAGCTAAACAGCTGGCTGGATTTGCATGAAAATGGACTGCCCTTTTTCATTTGTTTGTTCTTGGGAAATTACAGTAGGTGAGTATCTGACTCAAATTTCCCAAACAAATAAAGATAAAACTTCACAGATATTAAACTGTGGAGCATTAAACTGTATCATTTTACATATAAAAAGAAGAGGATTAAATAGAATTAGTCTGTTGAGCTGACTGAGGAGAAACAATGTGAGTGACGGGCTGAAAACTAAAGATACAAAAGAACTGTGGTGTGTTCAAGAGATTTTTCTCTCCAAATATTTTCCTTTGCCGTGTTAAAGGATAAACACTAATAGAAATATTTCCCTTATGAATTGAAGATATATTTGCTAAGGAAAAGAAAACCATAATCTGTTATAAACCATTATATATTTGATAGTATTCCTGTATTTCATGCATTTATTTTATGCACAGAGCATTTACAGCAGTCCCTTAGCAGTGGATATTCTTTACTACTCGGGCTGGCCTTGTAAAGCAGCCGAGGTCTAAATGTGACCAGGGCAGGTGACATTTAGAAGCCCACATTGTTCTCAAGAGGCCAAATCTGCAGGGTGAGGGGAGATCTTTTCTTAGACTGGCTGCTAGGGATGGAAAAAATGAACAAGCTTTGGGGCACAGGAGAACTCGAGAGTTGACAGAGGGGGTATTATACATCTGAAGAGTAAGGTACCAAAATAACACATGGCACGACTTGGAGTTGTCAACAGACTTATAAATTATTTAGAGCATGTGTGTCCTTGTGTGCCTGGGAGCTTGTCCCCCTCCTTCCAGCCAGGCTGCTCGAGCTTGTAAAAGTCATAACACTCCCTGCAAACCTCACCTCTCTGCCCTTAGACCATCACAGAAAGGAGAGCACCACTATAACTTGTATTAAATAAAGGTTTGGAAAGAGAGGATTTAATTATTTTATGCCTATACTTTCACCTTAGGCAGGAGCTTGGATTACCAGGGGTGTTATACACTTCCTAGAGTTAAACAACTGGGGCAAAGAGCTGTCAGCTCAGAATTTTCCAAAAATGTGGTAACTGCTGGTGTTGCATGAGATAATAAAAGTTCCTCCTTTCCTCTAAAATGGTTGGAATTGGATATGTGGAGTTACAGCCACACAGTGCTGGGAGAGAAGCAGCGGCCCCAGGCAGTAGCAGAGAGCCAAGATAACAATTGTAGCAAAATTTGTAGGGTAAACGACATTCTCATGTCTATCTAATTAATTAATTAATTATTCAGATTTCTTTCCTGCAACAAAAGGAAAATCTGGAGAACAGTTTAGATCCTTTTTCTTCTAAATGCAGCAAAATCACGCCCAACTTTCATTATGCATTAAAACTCAGTAGTAAAAAGGATCCTAAACAATTCCTAAGCCTGGTGACATCCCTGGGCTTTGCTTTGTGGTGGTGCTGTGGAACCTCAGCAGTGTGAGGGCAGAGGGTCCTAATCCACCCCCTGGGAAGCTGGGATGGTTGTTTGTAGCAGGAGATATAATTGTGAATGGTTAAAAGGAGACCTAGACCTGCCAGAGTAAGGATGGGTGCTCCTTCAGGTGGGCAGGATTTTCTCTGCTGCTGGGAGCCTGGGACAACTGAGGGATATTCTCAGTTTTAGGAGCTGTGTGTGATGGACTTTGTGCCTGGAGGACTGAGCTTGCCTTTCCTACTGTTGTTTTCAGCTATTTAATAAACCTAAGTATTGTTTTGTTTCAGGAAATCCACATAGGGAATTGCTCCTGCTTTGCTCATCTCCCAGCAGAGATGTAAGGCTGGATTTCCTCACTGGACATATCTCTGATCTACAATTTGAGTCTCTGAAGGTGAGGAAATTGTGATGTTTTGCTATGAAAGCAGCAATGGCTCATGGTCTGGCGCTGTAGAAAGGATCTTCTTGGATAGAAAGGATAATTTTGCTGGAGTGTGTCCAGAGAAAGGCAGCATTGCTGGGGCAGGGTCTGGAACTCCAGGAGTGGCTGAGGGAGCTGGGGGGGCTCAGCCTGGAGAAAAGGAGAAAAGGGGAGATCTTCTGGCTCTGCTCCCTGACAGAAGGGGCAGCTGGAGGGGTTGGACTCTGTTCCCAGGGAACAGGGACAGGATGAGAGGAAATGGCCTCAAGGTGTGCCAGGGGAGGTTGAGGTTGGATATGAAGGAAAATTTCTTCACTGAAAGGTTTCTCAAACCCTGGCACAGCTGCCCAGGGCAGTGGCGGAGTCCCCATCCCTGGAAGTGTTCAAAACCCACATGGATGTGGTGTTTAGGGACATGGGTTAGTGGTGGATTTGGCAGTGCTGGTCAGTGGCTGCACTCCAAGATCCTAAAGGGCTTTTCCAACCTTTGTGATTCCACGGATTAACACCGGACTTTTTTTGAGCTAAGAATATCTGGGGCGAGTGTTTGCTGTCAGTGATCTTCCCAGGAGTAGGAAGGGGTGTCCTACAGCTGCCTGCACATTCAGACCCAAAAGCCTGCTAAACTCCTTCCCAAAGTGCCATTATAAATTCCTGCCTGTTAAAGTCACTAAACCTCCAGAAATTTTCTGTTCAGAACCCAGAGCCTCTGTGGAAACATGTTACAACTCACTATTTACAGAGTTGTCATGGAAATACAAATAATTTTTGGCTTATTATTTATTTCCCACTGATTTCATTTTGTTGTGTTGTATTTCTGGGCTTCTTCCCACAAATTTTGTGTCTCCAAATATCACAAATAGATATCAAAAGTTGCATAGACATTTTTGAGAGCTTTCCAAGGGTTTGCTGTTGTTCCAGTTGCAGCAACCACAGCCCTGGCATAGCTGTGAATGCCTGGAATCACCAGCATCCAGCCTGACAACTGCTCAAATTGCTCTGATGTTACAATACAATGTAAAAATAATGCAGGAAACAAGACGTTTTGGCTTTGGAGGCTGACCTGGAAATGGATTCCTGGAGGAAGTGGAGTATTTGACTTGCTTTTCATTTTAGTGAAAAGGAACAAACAGTTTCAGATTTGGCAAAGTTGAACTCTTTCTTTTTTTTTTTTTTTGTTTGTTTGTTTGTTTTGGGTTTTAATCTGGGCTCGCATGAGATTTCCTTCAGTGCTTGGATTTGTTTGAATGAACTCTTCCTGCTTTTGCTGTTTTAATCAAACTGGGCTGGCATGGCTAAAAATCAGCGACAGTGGGAGAAGGAGCCAGTGCATCAAGGGCCAGCTCTTGTTATCAAGTTGTGATTTTTCTTTGGACCTGTTCAGCTTTGCAAACTGTTGGTGGATTCTGTTATGGTTCCAGTGTGATAAGGAAGATTTTTTTGTGTTTTAAGAGTTACACCTTCACCTGATACCAAACTGCTGCTGGACCTATGTGAATTTACACTTGGGGAGGGTCAAGTGCGATATGTGGGTCTACATTTTGCCGAAAACCTTATTCAGATTTTATTTGAAAAACCTATTTTTACATCGAATCTGTAATGTAGCTTCTTGCATAAATCCATGGCTATAATTAGCAGTGTAGTACCACCGCCATACTGAGGAAATCTGGTGTAATTTGGGGAATCAGCTCTTTCTTCGGTACAAAACCAGCTAAAACTCCTTGTCCTGCCACCAAAACACCTGTGGCAAAGTCTGTGTATACACAGCAGAGCCTGATTTTGCTGCAGGAGGCCAATGAAACTTGGCTCAAGTCCCCATTCCTATAGGACAACCCGAAGTCAAAGATCTTGTCCTTCTTTTGATGCCTTCTTGGTGCAACTATTGGTCTCCTGTGGCTCTGTTGACCTCAGGGGTAGTGCCAGGACTCCTCTGAGCCTGACACCTTCAGATTATCCATCTTTTCCCCAACCAACCAGAATCCAGTTATTGGTTGGGCTGATGATGACTTCAGCATCACCCACCATGCAGGGGAGAAAGGGAATATCTGAAGTGTAGATTAATTTGGATTAGTCTTGAACAAAAGCGACGACCATTAGAGTTTGTTATGGCACGGTCATTTCCAACTTCCACCTGAATTATGGGTGCACAAAGGCGCATTTTCCCCCAAATAGTGGGAAAACAAGGATCTCCATAACCCTGGGCCTCTCAGCAGTTGGATTAATTTGTTTGTGAGACAATGTTTTGTTTTTGAAGCCTTTCACGATGCTGAAAGGACGCCGAGAAAGTCTTCGCATGATTCTTGAGTTTCAATCGAGAAAAAACAAATGTGGCTCTTTTCTGTCAATATTTTCTCTCCGTGTATTTTGTGTTAAGCTCCTGTACAGAGGGACTGTGTGTTATTGATAATGTGGGACTGGACTTGGTGGATTTTAATGTCTTTTTTCATGTTTATATGGAACATTTTTGAAGCAGCAATTAAAATAATTAAGGAGGGTGAAGAAATCTTTAGCATGCAACAAAGATTTCTGCAAAATGTTAATTTCTGTCAAATAAGTGAATATATGCACAGATGCCTCCTGACAGAGGCTGTGATTTCTGAGTGCTTTGCATGCCAAATAACTTGTTTACCCCCTCAATGTTTGCCAAGTTTACTGTCAATTTACAAATAATTTCCATTTTGCTGTTTATTCTGCTGCCTTTTGATGGATATGTCTTCCAGACTTTTATCTTGCATGTAGACAAACTAATTAATATTTTCCCTTCAGGCAAATATTTTTTTCTTAGATCTAAATGTGGGTTAGATTCTTCTTCGTTTCCATATGCTTTGTTCTGTCAATCACTTCTCTTCTATGTTACTAAAAATGTACCTTTGTGGATGTCATTTCTCATGTTTTACAGATTTATTTCACCTCCATCTATATGGGAATGTGTGTATGGAGAGAGACATATTTGTTATATATGTGTTCATGTATGTTTAAAAGAAAGAGTGAAAATAGTCGCTCTGTGTTAAGATTTGGATCCTAAGACTGAATGAAAATGCGTTTTTGTCTTGCCTGTTGCTGCCATTTCCCAGGCTTGACCTCACAGTTTGTGGTTCCTGCTGCCCATATGGCAGAGGCAACACTGGGCACGTCTCTTCTGCAGGGTCAGCCCTGGTTCCTGCACGTCTTTTTGACCCAGCCCAGCCCTTCTAGCCACACCTAAAATATTTGGGATATCCCATTTCCACCCTCCTACAGCACAAACCACAGTGAGTCAGATGAGCAGGATGATGCAGGAGTGGTTCTTGAGCCATTGGGATCCTGCAGGAGAGATTGTAGAATCAAATGGTTTGAGCTGGAAGGGACCTTTAAAGGGAGCTTTAGAGATCATCTGGTCCCACCCCGTGCCATGAGCAGGGACATCTCCAACCAGATCAAATTACTTTGAGCTTCGTCAAACCTGACCTTGGATGTTCTCAGGGATGGAGCATCCACCACCTCTCCAGACAATATGTGCCAGTGTTTTACCACCCTCATTGTAAAAACTTTTTCCCCTAGGCTGCCCTGGCCAAGCTCTGCCAACCTTAGTACCCAAAACTCCTCCTAAAACCCTGGCCCCAGGAACCCCCCCTCCCGCAATGGCCTTTGTGAACGTTTAGCTACATTTAAAGATCTCTGAGAGCTAAATATTGTCATAGTCGAAGAACAAGATTTCCACGTACTCCCTGAAGGTTCCACAAAGCTTTGAGGCTGTATTGGAAGACACAGTGCTGGATTAAAAAAAAAAAATATTATCATAAAGCCTGCATGTTACCCACGTTCTGCTGAGAAAAACACAGGTGGTAACAGAGAGCGCAGATATTGTGAACAGATTCTTGCAACTTACCAGTCGTAAAAATATCCCTGCAAAAAAACTACTCCCAACGACTCTGTTTACAGAATGCTTGGTATTTCCTATATCTGGAAATACTCTCGTTGGAGCTCCATATGTCGCAGCCAGTCTGACAAGCTTGCTTTTGAACTGTTTGCAGGTTGCAGTCTGTCTGGAGGGCTGGGTGCTGATGCCTTCAGGTTTTTAGGCCCCGCATTATGGGCATGATTATCTTGTTCACTTTGCAGGCATAGAAAAACGGAGCTGGGATTTAGCAGGATTTGAAGAAACTTCCTAATTATGCCAAGTAGAGAAGTGCCTGAGCGAAATCTCCGCCAGAACCCCAGGTTTTTTATTACCGGTTCTGTTTTAAGTGTATCTCTATAATTTTCTGTGTTTCTGCTTTTGTTTATATCATCGTAGTCAGCAGGACTGCGAGATTAAAAACTGAAATATATTATCTTCGCACATCCTCCAAACCTGTCGAGAAAGGAGGAGAAATTAAACAAGGACAAAAACTCGCAGTGAAGTGAAGCTGTTTCCTTTGAGCTGCCTTATTAACCAGTCAAGTACTTGACTGCCACTGTCAGCGAGATTTCTTTAGAGAAAGAGTGGCATTTTGAAAAATACAAATTCACCGCCTGCACAAGTTAATGAGGCCCTTCAGCAATGTTCATTGATAGTGTAAATTCATCATAATACAGTGCTACAAACCATAAATGGGATCTGCATACAGGAAATCAGCCACTATTAGAAATTTGCCAGACACGGAAAGAAAAAGAAGCCATTGATAAGCAGAAAACTCATCTGAGCCACTCGGTGCTGATGGTGTGCAGCACATCAGCAATGCCAGAGAGCGCCACGATGAGAACTTATTAAGGTGAATTGAGGTGGCTCATCAAGTAGATTTTGCTCCCCTTTGTTCGTGTTTTATGGGCTCTCAGCTGCCTCCCTTCCACTCTCCAGTGCTGGGTGAGATAAAGTTTGCTGTGTAAGGACTATCCCTGACATAAAGGGACAAATGTCTCCAAACATGGCCCTTTTCTGCACATGCACAGATGTGCTCGTGCTTTTAATTGATTTTCACTTGCATTTGCAAGCCAGAGCTTTGCAGACACCAAATTATCTTCAGGGTTGTACAGGACACCAGGAGTGGACAGTAACAAAAATTGGCAACAACCCAGAAATAATATACCAAGGTGACTTCCTGATCTTTGAAATAATTATCGAGCAGTACTATTTTGCTGTCCATATCAATCAATAAATCTCTCTACATGCAATACATTCATTATTCCTACCCTCGTTGAATAGTGTCAGTTTAAAAATCTCAGGGAGCAATAGGTCAATATTTTAGTGTGATTTGTCTGTTGGCCACTTTCCATCATCCTGCTCAGGAAGTGAATAGAAAATGAGTACCTTGCATCATGATCATAAAACAGGTGGCTTCTTGAAGAGAAGAGGTGACCAAACTTCTTAAGATCTTGCAGATCATCACCCCAGACAGGCAGGATGCTGCCAAATTAGATGAATGAAGAGATAAAGCAGACTGGTATGAAAAGGCTTTGAAAGTTCTGTATCCATCTCCTGTGGTCTTGATTCCAAATGTAGAAAAGATTACATTGGACTAATTGCAGAGAAGTGGAAAAAGAGAATTGCTCCCCCAGGTTCCTACTGTCCTGATTCCCCACTTTTGGTGGATGTGATCATTGCAGAACCACAGACAACTGGGGACCATCAGCCAAGGAACCTGAGGAGATGCAAGTTCTGCTTTCCCTCTTCCCTCAGTGTCTTTGGTTTCACACATGAAGACAAGGTCAAGGCCACGATCTCTGATCTCCTCTCCCAGGGGCTCTGCTCTCAGGTATCACCTGTGGCCTTCTCCAGGGGATAGTTCAGAACTCATTCCCATCCATGGGAACCTAGGAGCACAAGTGCCCTTCTCCCAGTGTCACCTGTTTGACTGGGCTGACATGTTCGTCTCACAAGCTGCACAAGCCATTGGGCAGAGCAGCAGAAGCCTAAGGAAATGTGTCGTTCTTTCGTAAACAGGAATGATTATGTTGACTGGAAGATAAGTAGGAATAACTGAGAAGAAACTGCAGATGTTGATGCTTTCTCTTCCCTCTGTCTTTCAAACTCTTTTGGTAACTCCTCTGCGCTGCTCCTGTCCCCTTTCCTGGTGGTAAATTCCTGTGGGCACTTTTGTGAGCCCCTCCAGTGTCTATTTTCTGTGCCTCTTGTATTTCTGCATCTCTTCTATCTTCCCCATGCTGCAAACTATTCCAAGCTGACAGGCTGGAGAGATGCTTCTTGGTCCTCTCCAGAATCTTCTTCCTCTTGTATTCCTTCTCCCCTCTTCCCTGCTCCAACAACTCCTCTTTCCTTTCCCCACCACTCCATCAGGCTCTCCCCCAGCCCTGGTTGCCCCACTCTTCTGAACCACTC
>NW_008236209.1:5002781-5052184 GCF_000691975.1 Corvus brachyrhynchos
CATGATCTCCAAAGGGACCTTGGTCTGAAAGGGTGGGTTTCAAATAAATCTGGAGTGGAGGTGGTTTAATGCTCTGTGAGCCGTGGGAGATGAAACGGAGTGAGATGTGTTTGTTCCCTTTGCTGGCTACTCCAATCCCCAGCTGATAATTATGAACAATGGATGAAAATGTGCTTGGGATGTATCATAAGAAGAAATCTTATGGAAACATTAGGCAGCCTATTATTGTAAGGCTCTTGTAAATACTGTTTCCTAAGAAGAACCTATCTAAGATGATGTAAAACTTAATATTCCTATTAACAAGACGTACTGTACTACTTCCAGTTCATATCAGTGAAAATGCATTTTAAATTACAAAGTACTCATATTTTATCTGAGCCAATGTTCTGATTCATATGTCTCCTCTTTAATCCTATTTTCATTCAAAGTTTCGCAATTCACATCTTTTTCCCATTTTCTGTAATACTTTCTGTGTTTTCAAAATGTAATCAAAGCTTGTTAGCTTCTACCCAACCATGTTTGGCTGAATGGGAATATTAATAATACCAGCTATTGATGTCTTTATGTTAAAATTTGATTTATTGAGCAAGTGGCACATAATCTGTGGGGAAAATACCTAGAGATAACACCTTGAGATGATTAATTGTGTTTACAGTGCATTTCTGTAATAATTGTTTACAAGGAAATTTATGCATGAGTTGCTGCCCCAGTTCAAAAGAATAACTCATCAGATTGTCAAGCTCTCTGCTCTTGAGTATTCCAGCTAATTGCTATCTTTGCTAGTTGAGCATCATAAATCCTTCTTCCACAGAGCTGAGAGCAGGATTTTTGGATCCTGCTTTTGCGTGCAACCTTTTCATCCCTGGGAACATCAGTTTCCTCCTGCAGGAAAAGAAAAAAATCTGTAAGGGGCTGATATCGACAGAAGATTGTGACGAGCTGCCCGGTGGCATTGGGTCTAACTTCTGAAAGGAGCTTAGACAATCATGTCTTAAAATCTGTGTTGGGTGAACTTGCCAGGAATGTTACTGATAATGAATAACACACGAGGATGTAAACTCAGTCTTCGAAATTTAAAAGCATTTAATTCCCAGTTCTGCTGCTCCCTACTCTTGTATTTCCTTCTCCTCCACGAGTGCTGCAGGGTAGAGATGGCAGGATGGGTTGGGGAATGGTTCCTTTGCAGCCATCTGTGCTTATTACTGATCTAATAACAACTGCACAATTCTCCCTTTTGGAATTAAATCCGTCCTTATAAATTCACAGACATAAACATACTTTTCTTCTGCATAGCTTCATGCATTTCAAGTTCGCTTTTTTTTGTTCTATTTCCAATTCTGGAGTTTAATTATTTCATAACTAACTCTCCTGTAGTTGCAGGAGTGTTATCCAAGCAATATGTTGCCAGGAAGTAGTTGATAATGTTTAATAATTCCTGATTACATTCCTGTTCCAGTCCATGATCATGATTATACAAATGTTTCTGGTGCTATTTTTCAGTACAAATCCTCCTTTTCAGTTTTTTCCTCCTCCTTGTTGACAGTGTGTTGGTCAGAATACAAGAGAAACCGACCTATTTGCTGGTTTAATTAAAGATGTCAGAGAAATCCTTAAGGTTTGCCTGGGAAGGAGCAGATTTACTTGCTGCTTTTATGCACACTGTGGGATTTAAACATTTTGAGAATTGCTTTGGTGATTTTTCCCAGGAGATAAAGGAATGGATTAAGTGAAGTAGTTTCTGACTATAATTGGTCTGGTTTAAACACTTAAAAATAACTTTAAGAAATAAGAAAACACAAAACAGGTTTTCAAGTAGGGATTTAACTTTTTCTTCCCCCCCCGCCAGTTATGTGTTTATTCCAGCTTTGGTGTCTCATTGTGAACTATCAAAGTGGGCTGGACCTGAGGTGGGATATCTGTTCTTGGAACAGCAGCCCAGGCAGAGGACAGATGTCTGGAGGAGAAGAAACAAAAGGCCTAAATCTGAAGGAACAGCGGGAGAAGAGAAAAAGGAGATGAGAGGGGGCTGGAAGAAGAAAAAAATACCAGAGGCTTTCAGCCTTTGGATCGGTTGTTTGCTCTTTGCAAACAAAGTGGGCTGGGAGTGCTTTAAACTTGCCGAGGGTTTGCCAGCAAAGCAGCTCCATCAAAGGCTCAGGTGTTCCTGGCACTGCTGCTGCTCCTCTGGATCCAGCCAGGGATACACCCGGGGCACCACGGAAAAGATGTTCTGTCTCCTTTTCCAGTCAAACACCTGGGTTCTTCTCTCTGCCCCGGTTTGTCTCAGGCAGGTGAGCGGCCAACAACGAGGAATCGCTGCCAAATGATTCCTGTCATAGTCGCTTGGAGAGGCAGAGGTGGAGTTGGCATAAATCAAAACATTCTCATGGCTAAACCAAGCTTAACTCTGTCCCCTCTAACGCCATCAGCTCCTACAGTACCAGCTGCACTGGGTGAGGGCAATAAAACGCCCTGCTGAGCAATCAGAAAATATCAATTTAACAGCTAAACTTATGCTTGTGGTTCAAAGAAATGAAGATCACTGCTATGCCTGTAGTAAAATAGTTCCTATCAAAACTTAGTGATATGGGAATTCTTGAGAGGAGAGTAAAAAAAGCCACCCAAGGCTTTACAAGCAGGTTTTGATCCAAAGTAGACGCAATAACACAACACGTGAAGCAGATTCTGTAGGAAATATTAGACTAATCTTACAAAATATTCCAACCATGCCTATCAAGGAACATTAATAACAGTGTTATTGACAGAGTATTCATTTAAAGTCATTCTGTTGGATACAATTAACATTTAGATGAGAGACAGTTATAGGTACTCGGATGATATATATGAAAGAAACAATGACTCATCCCTCCAGCAGCATCAGCACCAAACCTCACAGCAGGGAAACTGCATTTCTTCCAGCTTCGAAAAAGAAATTCCATGGACCTTCCTGAAGAAATCAGCTTGTTCCACTCCAAGGGATTGCTGTGTTCTATTTCCTTATTGAAAGAGGAAATTTCTGTGGTGTTTGCCAAGGGCTGGATGAACATACCCAAGGCAAGAGGAGGCAGTGCAGGGGAAAGGGTTGGGATGGACAGCTCGGGTCTGGAGGACTCCGCTGTGCTCTTCTGCCAGGCTTTTCTTCTTAAAGTTGTTTATGTAATTAAATTAATTGTTACATCACCCACAGGAACATCAGCAAATGATGAACCTCTGCACAGCCAGGGTGAGGGTGGTGACGTAAAAATCAAGAGTAAACCATAAATCCTCCCTTGCCAACATTCCGCAATATCAAGCCAGACTGTTAAGGCCTGGATGGAATGTGAACAGGATGCTGGAAGTACACGTTCCAGCAATGATTTCCTGAGATTCACAGTGTCTCCAATCAAATAATGGGGCTTGGATTGCTCTCACCTGCTTTTAATTCTTTCAAATTTAGCCTAGACCTGCTCTTGACAGAGAGAAGCTTGGCCTGGGAGCCCTTTATCCTGGACAGCTTCAGGTCCCTTATTTTCAGAAGGCTGAAATATTGCCTGAATGAAACATAAAAGCATCAGTGGCAGTCACCAGTCTTTGTATTAGTGAGATGCCACTTTCTTCTGCACATCTGTACCTGCCTGGAGGTCTCTCCACCCAGCGCGGTTTTGTGCAGCTTTAGAAGATGCTTGGTCAGCCAGAAATATGAGCACAGTCAACCAAAATTCAGAAAATCCGGAATTGTGACAGAAATCCCCACTGTAAACCCTCTCTGCACCAGCAGTCGCTATGCTGCTAAGTAAGAATATCATAATTTGGTTTAGAGAAAATGGTACAATAATAATTAATTGAAAAATATTGTTTTATATTTCAAATCTTAGATGACATGTTGCCACAATAAGAAGACTTGCAAGTCTGGAAATGGAGTTATCTCCAACCCTGCTGCCTTAAATCTGCTCCATAATAGCCTGGTAGTAGTTTATTTATATTAATTCCGTACTGTATATTTTGCATTTTTGTGGAAATGCCTGGAGCATGCATATTAAGCAGTTAAGAAAATTGATCTGCTTGAGCAGTGATAACATTTGCAGAATGAAATCCTCACAATTAGGAAGACGTTTGAAGAAACCATGTTAAAAGGTGCTGAAATGTTCTTGAAGAAATGCCACATGTTGCTGCGGGCAGTAATGAAACATTTCCATATAAAGTACTACATAAACACATAGAAAATGTAGACATATGTTAGCAGATTATGGGGTGTGAGAGTGATAGAGCAGTGATGATTATTTGCAAGTGTTAATGTTACCAAAGCTGAAGGTTATCTCCTGGTCCTGGACCCTATATGTAAATAATTCTAGCTGGAAATATGCATCTTCAAAGCCATCGAACATAATATACATCCAGCACTCCTGAAATACTGTAGGGTTTATTGATCTGCAGTATAGGACAGTAAATTTTAGTAGATTTATGCTCAGATTTCAGTGAACATATGGCTTAAGACATGCAAGTTTGGAATAAAGTTATTCATATTACGCACGCTTGCAACATGGTTCAGGATTTGCAAGTCAGGGAGTGATCAATATGCAAAAGGTGAAGTCAAATAGACATTATCCAAACAGAGGGAATTTTCTATGCACAGCGCAGAGCTCTTCTATCAGCAAACCAGAGAAATCTGATCTCTGCATCCATCTATCAAATGTTTCCCTTGAAAATGTCCATCTATTATGTAAATAGTTCTGTTCTAAATATCTGTTTGTGTGAGGATAACCTACATATTTTCATAGCCTGCTGCACCCAAAATAGCACCTCAAAAAGAAAACACATAGCAATTTAAGAACCAGCAGTAAATTCAGGTTGGGACTATGGTCTTAGTGGACCTTTGGTTGGGGTTTTCTTCCAAACCTGTCCCAAACCCTTGAAAACCTCGTTTTTTCATTGGTGGCTTTTGCATTTCTCCTTATATAAAAAAACTGTGCATTGCTCCTGCTCCAGGAACTAAACCCACAACTGTGTAATCAGGTAAGTTGGTTGAATATATCTGCTGAGATTCTCAGTGTTGTTTTCCTAATGAGAATTTTCTCACAGCCTTTTCTGGGTTTTTTTTCCAAATGTTTGCTTGAATTAGAAAACAATCTCTGTACTCCAAAGTGGCAAATCACTCGAGACTCGTTTCTGAATAGTGCTGAGAAATCCCTCTTTGCATATCTTTAAAGATGTTGCTCCAAGAAAAACAGGAATTTGTAACTCTAAAACCTTCATCAGCCTTGTAACTTTGAAATAAATAGTTCTTGAAAGCATTCAGTACTTGCCAGGCCTTCAGTTGTGTGCACTGAAGCCACAGAAATTCAAGCAAAATAGTTTTTGATCTTTGTCTATTTAATAGAAGTTGTTTTTCCTTCATCACAGAATTACATCACCATTTTCCCCTGTGGGAAGACCAGAAATAAAAAAAATCTGATCAATTAATAAAACCATTTTATTATAAAAAACCTTATATAATTTCTGAGTGCCTGTATATATATATGTTTGCTTACTAAATGCTATGATAGGAGTTAAACATTGGTCAAAACCAGCCCCCAGTCATTTCCTTTGGTTCTGCGTCAGGCCAGTTCTTGCACAAACAGGAAAAATATTTAGGTTGATGCAGGATAGATTAATTATAAATTATAAAAGGCATGATAGTATTAATTTGCATTTCATAGCTTGGTGAATTTGCTTATCAATCCAAGGAGTCTCCTTGATTTTTTACCACTAAAGTACTGTATTTATACTGTATTTACAGTGCATTGTGTTGAAGGCACAGCTGCAGAGTCCAATCTTTGTCCATTGCTTGGGAAGACGGATCCAATATTGGCAACATTGATGGAAATTCCAAAGGGAGAGTTGAAGGGGTACCTGGGGTGCAAAGAGGGTCTGCAAACAGAATAATCCAGCCCGTGTCATTCTTCTCCAGGCCCAGGTCCCACGAGGGATGGGGAGGAAGTGCTGGGATGGGCTCCTGCAGGGCTCCAGTGCCCCTTTCCCCCACAGCAGTGAGGGCAGTGCCAGGTCCCCACTGAGATAAAGGGAAAAGGGTATTTCTTCTATTTGATACTTAATTTACAGATTAATGATGATAGCACATCCACAGTAGAGTAATTTGTTAACACTTAAATAAATTAAATTAAAGATTTACTGAATTTCATGACTAGAAGCCCTTCTGAAAGGGGATGCATTAAAATTTGGAAACAAAGGATCACACAAGTGTGTTTTCCAGCTATCCCTGTTTTCAAAACCCCATCCATCTCCCTTCCAGAAAGGAGTTAACTTTCAGGATGAGTCTTTTCTTCTTCATTAGCTCTTTATTAGCATTGGGCTAATCAGGTCAGGCAGAATAAAAACTCATCAGAACCACCAGCTAAAGATCAGAGGAAGCCACTTTTCCTTTTGAAAGTTACATTTCCTTTCTTTTCTGTCTTTGTTTCTTAATAATTTCTGTTCCTCCTGTTGTCGTACAGGAACAGATGTGAATGAATTCCCCAAAGAAAATTTGTTCTTACGGCATTCTGGTTCAATTTCTTTGTCCATGCCCATCCCCAAAGATAGTAAACAGATAATATTTATAGGGAGATTTTACGATCTGTTTACTTCAGATCCTTTTTGTATATCTAAAAAATGCAGAGAAACCAAACTAAGTGACAAAGCAGCAGATAGAGGTGCCTTTTTCATTCTGGGCATTCGGTAAATATTGCCCCTCTAGTAAGAAAAAAAAGTCAAATTAAAAAATATTTTAAAATCATTAAAATATTAAAAATCATTCTGGTAACAGCCTGGTGGGGTAGATAATATTGGTAGTTATTGTCAAAGCTGTTTCAATGAATGTTTCTAATAACACATATAAACCATATGACACTTTTCCATAATCCCATAGTGATCCAGGCTCTGCAGTGGTTTAAAATGCTGACTTGGAGCTTATGGATTTGGATTTTTGTGGGTGAATGGATCCTTGGCTGGATCCCTGAGGGTCGTAGCTCTAGGTATGATTTTTGGGGCTGCTTTATGAATACCCTGATGCTTAAAAGTCCATGATATTTATTTTTGGTAGGGTATATGTGCACTTAAAGGGTTTGCTCCATTTTTGGTAGAAAATGAGCATCAGGAAGTTGGTGGGACTTAGGTGCAGCTAGGCCTAACCTTAGTCTCAGACCTGGACAATGGTTTATGCCTAGTGGAAGCATCTATTCAAATTTATAAATGAGTATTGAATATTGGTGTTAATTTAGCAGGTTTCAGTCACTGAGGATGTCTTGTGGGGAAAGGGTCTCTCTTCCTTGGGCAGGGAAGATTGTCTTAACCTCAAGCAAGGAATCTCAAATCTTGGGAAACCCTGCCCAAGGGGAGAGTCACTGGTGTGCAGTCCAGTAGTACTTTAAGGAGTTGGACTCATCCAAAGATGTGTTGTTGGTAAAAGGTCTCTGCTTTGAGGAGTAACTGTGAGTTCCAGCTCCAAGATTCACCCAGGCTGGAATATTTATGGAATAAGGTGGTTGTCTCTCAGATTGCATATGATGGGAAAGGAATGATAAACCTCCTTGTACCCACAGTTTTGTTCCTTGAGGAAGGAGAGCTGGAAAAGCCACCTGCCATTCTTGCATGGTTGGTGTTGCACACCCACATGTTCCAATGTTCCCAGGGTCACGGCTCCTTGGGGGTTTTCTTGAAGACTTCTTGGCCCAGCTTTTTTCCTTTAGAGAAAAGATCTTTGGAAAAGACCTTTGGGTCTTCTTCTCCTTTGGAGGCTGCACCAAAATCCTGCTGCTTTGGTGCAGGGGTCAAATGTCACCTACCCCACCAGCCAAAATCAGAGCACGGTACCGAGAATGCTCTAGGAGCAAGCACTTCTTTGGGGAAAAAAGAAAAAAATTTTCACCAGTCCTTATTCACCTTTGAGAAACTCCAGTTTGGTCCTTTCCAATGTTCTTTGATGTGCAGGAGGCACTTTGCTGTTTGACCAGCTCGTGGAAGAGTTTCCATGCTCAGCCCTCAGTGGAGCAGGAGACCTGATCCATCCAGCACATCCCTTTAAACCAAGCCTCTGCCATCTGTTTCAACCTCTAATTACAAATGCAAAATAACACAATTCGCAATTGCATCATAAAAAAGTAAAATATAAGTGATTTAAATGCATGTGTGTGTTCCTTATGCAAGGCAACATTCATCTGTTATGTTTTACTGTCTTTTAGAAACAACTCCAGGGTGAAATCCCTCTTTGTAGAGAGAAGAAAAATTATTTCATTGTAAGAAGACAGTTTTTGAAAGGTGTTTTCCAGGTTATATTGCACTTTCTGCATTTCTCTCTTTAAAAATTCTCTTTCTTCTGCTGAAATAGCAGCATTGATGGGATGGGTGGTTTCTCCAGATAAGTCTGTTGTCTGCCACCACACAGGTTGGGGACTCCTTTGGCTGACCAGGCTCTTTCCTGGATTCCCAAATCCTCAGCTATGTGCTACTGCTGCTTCCCTCTTTTTATAGATCTGTATTTATTTATTCCACTGTGTTTACAGGGGGTCTTTTTAACCTATAGACGGAAAATTCCATCCAGTTTGTCTTCTTCAGGAGGCAAAAGGTTGTTTTAAAAGCAACCTTTAGTTATCCCATCATGGAGCTCTTCTAGTTTTCCCATCCTGGGAGATGACATCACCTATGTACCCAGTTAATCTCAGCTTTCTAAATAATTACCTTAATTATGGTTTGTTGGTTTGTGCTTAAGGTGTTTGTAAAATTCCATTATCACTAACACATGTTTGCTTAATTTTCATTTCCCTCAGAATTTTCATTTCCATTCACCAGACACATTTCTTGGTCTGGAACAAGAAATTTCTCAATTTGATTTCTCAAATATCTGATTTCTCAATATCTTCTTGGCACTGAGGTGGCCCAAACCAAATGTTCCATGCTCTGTAGACCTCCCACTTTTCTCCATCCACACCTGTACCTTAAACAGAGAGGACACCTGATTCTGGGAGAAGAACAAACTAAAAATTACTTCCTGGGGAGAAATTATTCCCAGTGAGCAGGAGCTGGGGAGCATTGGAGTTTCTGAGCTGAAGTTTGCTGGAGAGCAATGAGTACTCTAAATCAGCATTTTATGAACTTGTGAGCTCTAAAAGATTTGGAGCCTTTCTGCAAAGCAGACTCCAAGGCCTGTGATGTGTCACCACGTGGGCTGTGTAACACACATACTTGGAGCCTACATACAACCCTCAGTCCTGGGCTTTGTCCTCCCTTCCCCTCTTCTCACCAGCCTCCTTAAAATAAGGGTCCAATATATCAAGGGATTGAACTTCATGGGTTTCAAATGGAAGCTGAAGAATTTGTTTTCACTCTGGTGTGAAAGGAACGATTAGCAAGGGCGCACCCCCTTCTCATCAACGGGAGACTTTTCAATTGCCTTGAAAGGCTTTGGACCAGGATCTAAAAGAGCAAAGACTTACTCCTAACAAAGATGCCTGAATAGGGATGGAAAACTGTTAATCAGACGCTCCTGGCACGCTGGATGGTAAAACAAAACCATCAGCACACGTCCTGCCTTCTCTTCAACCTTGCCATGGGCAAAGGGATGATTTTACCACTCAGGAATCCAGGAAGATGGCTGGTGGTTGTTAGGATTCTCACTGCTCACTACTAGTGCCTGTTAGAGGGTAACAAATGCAACCTGTTTATTCAACCCCACAGCAAACACCTGGGAGAATCCTTGTTTTGGCTGTGGTCCTGTGGGAAGGGGGAGAGGGAAGTGCCTGTGGATGGGAGCAGGGGGAGAGGGACGCAGGGAGCTCTGCTGGGCACAGCTGGGTGAGTGTGGGGCTACTGGGCTGTACTGGTCCTCACCTGGGGTTTGGGAGGACAGTAAAGCTGAGCTAAGGATGCTCCCGTCATCCCTGTTCCTCAGCTTGGAATTTTGTTTGGTAGGCATGGAACTGAAAATACTTCTGGAATTGGATTGTAGCTGTGATTTGAATTCTGATGAGGCAAGGAGGCAGAGAGAGGGGCACCAGGAGCTACTTTTTGGGGAATATCTTACTTTGTTATGCTGCCATCTCTTCCAGTTTCCAATGTTTGGCAACCTGGCTATTCAGAAACATTTTGGAGTTGTCTATTTCTCTTTTCTTTTCCTTCCAGTCAGCTGCACTGTGGTTTTCTTACCAAATCACTCGGTTCTGTTATGGCTCCATGGATTTTTTACTAAGCTTTGTAACTGAACATTGGGGGTTTTTTGCTTTTGTTTTTTTTTTCCTATATGTAATTTGCTTTTGAAGTTGCCAGGGAACAGTTTTGTTCAGAAAAAACAACAAATCCACCCGTATTATGAACTAGTTTTATTTGGAGAAAATAGAGTTACAGATGCACCAAGATGAAGTTATTTGGCAACAAGAGATTTTGGGTCCATTCCCTTTGGACTGGCATAATCCTGATGGAACAATTGCTAAAAGGAATTTATTTTAAAGTAATGTGACCTGTGCTTAAAAGAAATTGGCCTCAGATAGCCCAGTAAGTTGCTTTTTCCCAGGCTTGCTTATTGTTTTATTTAAAAGCTTGTTCAGAACAGACCCATTAACTGGTCATAGTCACTAATTGTGAGCTTGTCTTTTCTTTGGCTTAGAAAGGCTTTGGATTGAGGTCAAAAAGAAAAGGAATAGAGTAGGCAATTTTAAATTGCCAATTTTTCTCATTTTAATATCAGATTTGTTTGGCTTGTTCATGTTATGCAGATGAAGCTGTGGTACCAGAGCCCAAAACCTTGGGGGTGTCCAAAATCCCAGGATCCAGCCCAGGGCTTTCTCTTCTGGGCTGAGGGAAAGACCTTGGACTTTGTTCTTCATAATTTTATTCCTTTTCTGCTTCTCTGGTTTGCCTGAGTGTGATGCGCTGGTGATGCTTCTTTATTTTGTGCCATAGAAAATACCATGAATGTTTTCTTAGTTTTCATTCCAGATTAATGCAAATACCGAGCAAGAGTTGGTTTTAGCAAGTCCCCTTCCAGCTGGGTATTTTTTTGGGTTTTTTTTAACTTGGATCTAAGTAGAACTCCAAAAATAATTACTTTTTTAAAGGTCTGGAACCTGTGAGGAACTTCATTGCTGTTGCTCTGTCAGGGCTATAGATTTTCTTGGGAGGAAATGCAAAATGTTTGTCAGCATCTTTCCGTTACAACCATCAGTCTTGAATCTCCGAAGTGTTGTTTTTCATAAATCGGGCTTAATTTGGTTGTGTTTATCTGATTGTATTTATAGGAGTGTGGCTGGATGTCACAAGTGACATCTTAATACACAATGAAGATCAAAGAGTGGTACTTTACCAGGTTTCCATCCAAATTTGTTGCACAAACCTGGCCTGGATAAACTATAAATTATTTTTATTTTTGAGAAATATATAGAAAAGAATTTCATTTTTCAGAAATCCATATAGCTCTGGACCAGACAGTAAGTGAAATATTTTCTAGCATTACCTTTACTTTTTTTTCCCTAAAAACACTATTTCTGTTAGTTGGAGAATTCTGCTGCCTACCAGAATGTGAAAATAGGTTTCATTCAATTAATGAACTGGAAACAGGAAGACATTACATAGTAAATGAGGTTTACATATGATAATGTTGGATTTGTCATGTAAACGATTGCTTCCTTTCAGCTCCCTGAAAGGACTAAATTTTGCTTTTGTACAGATTGTACAATGCTAATAAAAAGAGAAGGCTCTATGGAAAGTATAACAATAAACTATATCTATAATTCTAATGTGCAGGGGAAAAAAAAGACGATGATATTTTAATACACAAGTAGATCAGAGGTGGGAAGTGGTGTCAAAAAATAAAGGCTCAATCACAGCTTTGCAACAGACTCCATAGGCAGGGCAGCATAATGGAGGGAAAGGCTTTAAGATGAGGGGAGGTTTAAATGGGATATTGGGAAGGAATTCTTCCCTGTGAGGGTGGGGAGGCCCTGGCACAGGGTGCCCAGAGAAGCTGTGGCTGCCCCTGGATCCCTGGAAGTGTCCAAGGCCAGGTTGGACGGGGCTTGGAGGACCCTGGGATAGGGAAAGGTGTCCCTGCCCACGGCAGGGGGTGGAATGGGATGGGCTTTATCATCCCTCTCAACCCAAACCATTCTATGATTCTGTGTTTCCATGACCTTACTACTGATCTTACTTCAGCCCTGACCGTTTTTGCTGCTCCCAGCTGGACTTTGTTTAATTCTTTCCAGTTTCTTTGCACCCTTTTTGAAACCATGAGCTCAGGACAGGACACAACATCCCAGCTCAATGAAGGTGGGAGAATTACCACAGTGGTCTCATGTAGGATGCTCTTGTTAACAAATCCCTGAAATAACCTTTTCTGGAGCAGTTTTACTCCTTTGTTTGATATGGAGCTCATAGGCCACTATCCATATGAATGTGTAATGGAGTTCCCTTACTGGCAATTTCCCATTTGCATCTGATTTCTCCTCTCTAAGTGTAACATTTTACACTTGGCTTTATTGAATTTCATCTTAATTTCAGGCCATCACTCCAAACTGTTAATATCTTTTCAGATTTTGATCCAGACCTCCCAAGGGTTCCCACCATCCCAGCTCCTCAACATTGCAAATTTTATAAATGTAATCTCTTTTCCCTTTAACTGAGTCATTATGAAAATATTGAACAGAGCTGGAGCAAGGACAGATCCCTGAGGAATCTCATCTGAAACTTCCTCCCACTTTGACAGTGAACCATTGATAGCTGCTCCTTGAAAGCAGTTTTTCAGCCAATTGTTCCCTCCACCTCATGGTAATTTTATCTAGTTCTAGACCATATTTTCTTGGTTTTTTTATAAGAATGTCATGTGGAACAATATCAGAAAGCTTATTAATAAGAAGATGTATCACATCAACTCTGTCTCCCTTATCCACAAGGCCAGTTATCCTGTCAAAATTAAATTGGAGGGCTCTGTGCAGGAGACTTTTTTTTTAACCAAGCCATTTGAGTTATGACCCCTGCAATATTAGATAAATTTTTCAGGAATAACAAACATGCTGGGTTTTTTTCTAGGCTACCACTGTAAGGCAGTTTGCTTGTTTGTTGTTTTTTTAAATAATCTGGTGATGTGAGATTAACAATAATGGTCTGAAAGCCAAAAACCATTATCTGACTGTTACCAAAGACAAAAATTAGGGTGGGAGCAACAAGGCATCCTCCATAATAGTGTTTTCTTCATTTCAAGCTGATCAGTAGGAAGTGGATTTAGAAGTGCTTTAAATCATTTCACATCATTTACTGGTAATCTAACCAGCATGAACTGCATGTACCCTAAGTGCTGATTTTTTAAAAAGCATAAGAGGAAGAGCAAAAGAACTTTTTATTCTAAGTCATTCTGTAATTTACACATTTTTGTATCAGCCCACTTACTAGTGCCATACATAAGTGTTTCCTCTGAACAGATTTAATTTTTAATTTTCCTGAATCAGTGTTAACCAGGAAAAAGGTAATTGTTGTCAAGAGTATTCAAACTGTCAGAATATCATTCAATCTAAAAGCTGTTAGAATCTGTGCAAAAGTAATTACTGAAACTCTATTCAACTGTAATAATAACCTGCCACTGATGACAGCAATTACTGGGGAAAGTGTAATAGAAATCAAAGGCGCATTTTTCTCTGACAAGTACATTTCTAACTAAGGTTTACATTGGTTGAATAGTGTTGACAATGATGATGTGCTGTATCACTCTTAATCACGGCTGGCATGATGTTACAGTTTGAGCTGCTCGTGCTAGAGGGGGACTAATTGCGTGTTTCAGCTGACACTGTCCGTGCTCTCTGTGCTTGGGAAGGGAGATAAGGGATGAGCAGAGTTTAAGTGTTGTGCCTCACTGCCTGACTTGCACCCTTCCTAAGTGTAGGTTGTAAGCCCTGCTGAGTTTAACAGAAAGGCTCCCATTAGAATTGGGATGAACCAGTTTAAGTCAAGTTTGGGTATGAACAAAACAATACAGAGGGATGGGAGGGAGCAGGGTGGCAGGAGTCAGCCCACTTCTGCCTCCTGGCTGGCAAAGGTCATGCAGAGTCCTTCCCCACGGATTTACCTCCCTAGGAGGGCCAGCTGTCTCAGGAGAAGATGGTTTTCCAGTACTTCAAGTTACTAAGAAGTCACTGAAGCAAAGAGTGGCTGTTGTCAGATCTCAGTGCCAGTGCTGCCCCTCCCTCAGACAAAACCCACGACACAAGGTGCCAGTAAGGATAATTGCCCTGGCTCTGGGGGAATTGTGGTAGGAGAAGATCTGATCTGGCTTTATGCATTTTTTGGAGAGGGGGGAAGAAAGGACATCCTTCTTGACAGCTGTAGATCAATTTTTCCCACTTTTTCAGCAACTGATGAGAAGTTTCCTCTGGAGCATATCCCCATTGTGAGAACTCTCCAGGAACAGCTGTTTCAGAATAATCCATCCCAAAATCTCGCTCAGCTCCCCTGTTCAGCATCCCTACAACAAACCCTGTGTCTGAGAACAAGCTCAGGAAAAGCGTCCCTTGGAAACAATCTTGGTGGTGGCATCCAGAGTGCCGCATGCGTTAGTCCTGCCCAGTCACCCCCAAAACTATTCCAAAAACATGTTAAAGCATCACAGCAGTTCATTTTAGCAGGTTTTTTGCTTCCCTTGGGTCCATCAGAGTAACTTTAAGGATTGAACACGTGCAGGAGACAATGTGCAGGTCTGGAGCAAAGCTACTGAGCACAGTTTCAGGCACACCAATGGTCAGGTTTTCATGCAGGAAATTGGGTCCATGGATTTTTATAGAGTGGAAGAAATAAGGATAATTGGGTACATCGTGCAGTTAATCACATTTCTCTAGTCAGGGCTATTCTGTCCTTCACACACTTCCACAGTTCACAAGCTCATAGTCACCACAAAGGCCGAAACTCGTTATTATTTCATGGCAGATCCAAAAGCAGGAAAACACAGTGTAGAATTTGGGTGTGGAACAGAGAGATGGAGAATTAAACAGTCCTTCTGTGGCCACCAGAGAGGTTATATCCATTAAATGTGATCCAAATGATGTGCAGGAGGTTTAACACTTCCAGGAGACCTTTTGAAATGGCTTTTAGGTAGGGACACATCCCAGCAGAATCATTGACTGTCCCTGCAATCCAGTTTCCCCAAGGTATCTCTGAGCTTTTACAAGCCCCTCATACACACTTGAATGTGTGAGAAGTCCCTGTAGACTCCTCAGATGATCTTGTGGACTTAAACACATGCCTAATTTTTCATGGAATTGGGGCCTTGCTTGCCTCCAGATAGGAGGCTGCCAGAGGAGTTCATTCCATCATTCTACTTATTGCACTAATTGCCTGTTTATGTTTTCTGACAGCCAACACTACCCAATAATTTTTATAAACAGAAGCTCTTTCACAAAATCTGCTAAGTCACAGCTCTTGAAAACCAAACTGATTTTAAAGGAAAACTTGATGTTTCCTCTCTGATTTTCCTATTAATGTTTAGCAGTTGCATCAGGCTGGGCCCCTCGTGCTCTGTTACCATGTGGCTCTCTTTTATTATGACATAACAATAATGCAATTCAGCTGCAAACGTGTGGTAAAACACTCCTGGATTTTGTGCACACCTTATTAATTATCCTAACTGCAAAATGATGGGGTCTTTGACAATCATTTCTATAAACTCTTTGGGTTTCTCACGTGATGGACTACCTGAATGGAGGTGGTGCTTGCCTGGTTTAGTGAGTAACTGCAGGTGGGTGTTTGTGGAACCAGGGGTGGTTATGAACCTCATGCCTTGCACTTCATCCCTTTGTTGAAATAAAACATGAGACTAAAACAAAAAACACACCAGGACCTTCTCCTTGCTCAGAATTTTCTACCCAAGGGAAGAACAACCTGAGCTGAAGGAGGCGGGGGAAGAGCCTGGGCAGGATCTGTGCTCAGCTTTGCTCTTTGCGGGTCCTGCTTTTTCTCTTGGAGGTTGCAACCACAGCAAGGTGTCCCAGCACTGTGCCATGCTCAGGGTTTCCATAGGTCCTTTTCCATAGGGTGAAAGCACCCAGGCAAAGCAACACACCCACAGCTGTCACTCCAAGGGGTGATGCTGCTGGTGTGACCATCAGTCACCCTCTTTATGGGGTGACAGGAGAGCAGAGAGAGTTGGTAAGTCTGATTCCTTACAGAGTTTGTGTGCTTGTGCCATTGGCACTTCCATGCCCAGGTGGAGAGGTTAGGCAGGGATTTGTGTGGCCTGTAGGTGTAAATGTGTGAACTAACTATAAACTGAGTTATGACAGAGTTGTGGCCTCTCCAACACCACCCATGAAAATTTGCTTGGGAATTTATGGACATTGTTACTGATGGTTTTTCCTTTGCCCATTTGCCTTTCCAATGCTGCACGTGTGAGAATTCCCCATCACCAGTGTTGAGCTTTTGATGGGACACCCTTCTTTATCAGACCAGGGTAAGAGAGCAGAGGAGGCTGCTGTTCTGCTGAGTTCTTTATTTCATAGTCTCACAGCTTTCTTGAAGGCAGAGTTCGAAGGGGGTTACATGATAAAGCCAAGCAGCAATCAGCAGGCAGAAAACAGCTTCTTCTAATTATTCTAATAATTCTAATATGCTCAATATTTTCTTACTGAAGTGTGGATTATATTTGTTAATTGACCAGTAAGATTAACACACGATTTTAGTTTTCCTTTTCTTAACCTATCCTGGTCTAATTCTAACAGTTATAAGCCTTACACCAGTGTTACACAGGTATTACACAGATTTGTGTATACAGTTTCTATCAGCTCTTATTGTTTATGTGAACACTCCATCTAAAAAATGTGAACAGTGTAATTCTATCTCTATTTTGTCTAAAGTAAAGAATTCTGTGAAAAGGTAACACTGCTGCTGTAAGAACTGCGTTTAAGGCCTCTGCTGCAGCTTTTCAATGTTTAAGGCACTCAGCATATATTTCTACTAAAAGTTAAAAATCTGTATTTCTGTTTCACTTTGGTGTGGCTTCATATATCTCAGCTTGTCCAAAGGTTTTAATTCAACCCCTGTGCTTTGGCTTCCCTCTGGGCCTGAATCCAGAGGAGCTTTCACTCCAACACACCAAGTGCTTAGAAATGATTAGTCAGGTGTCCCCAGAGGAAAACAAAAAGCCAATTACTTGTCTCTTATGGCACGTCCTTAAAGGTCCTTATTTTAAACCTTTTCCCTGAAAACCTGACAGCCACATTTTATAATTTTTTAAAAGAGAGCTGAGATGAATGGAGGTCATATAGATAACATAAAGAAGCTTAGAGATGCATCACTACTACCATCTTCTCATGCTGAGACCTCCTCAAAGGGACAATTGTGGGGACAATGGTGTCCAGGGCAGGGATGAGACTCCAGGAGTGGCAGTAAGGACAACATCTGCCTGGAATATTCCTGCCTGCCTGCATAAACACGCACAGCTTTCTATTGTTCCAGGAGTTACTCAAGCATATAATAGAGTTTCAATGAGTTCAAACCTCCTGTTTTAGATGGTGTTTTAGTGTGTTGTTTTTCTGCCTCAGCATGGATTAGACTCTTTTTCCCCCCCAGCACATGGAGAGAGTGAGAAGAAAATCCTGGATTATAAATGCTGACTACACAGCTGTATGGTGAATTTTAAACTGTAGGAAACAAAAATAATACCTAAAACGCACCTTTGACATCTGCTTAATGCCCTCTGTCTGTGGTCAGAAATAACCTTGGGCCCCAAAAACAGCTCTTGCCATGCCCAGATCCTGCGTCCACAGGTGGAATTCCAACCTGGTGCTAAGGAACTCATGAGCTGAGCCAGGGATTCATCCAGGGAATGGCAGTGCCAGACAGGTTTAGTACCCTGGAGTGTTACCTGGGAATTTGGTTGCAGATTCATAATGTTGAATTCAAGGAATCTGTTCAGTTTTGCTGGGATCACATAAATAGTCACGGGCAGACAGGCTGGATCTAAAGGATCTTGTCTCCTGAGCCGTGTCCTCTGAGTCAGGTGCAATGCAGAAATTGCAGAAATCCATCGTTCAGAAAAAAAAATGCAGAAAAGAAATTCAGAATTCCATATTAACGAGGAAAAAAATATTTAAAATAATGCAGTGACTGTTTGCAGGACCTTTGTTGTAGCAAGTATTTTTATTTAAGTACACAAATGATTGATTCATGTGGGGCAGGAACGGGAACACCGTTTCTGTGCCAGCTGAGGGAAAATCCAGTGGGATGAGCCGATGGCATCCCCCCCCCTGTCAGCCTGCTGGTCCAGGGCTGTGTGCTCATGCTCCTGATTCCTCTCAGCCAGGCTGGTTTAAACTGTTTGAATTACTGGTCCCAGCTACCCCAGCTGATTTTTTTTAATTATTTTTATTTTTTTCCTGCCTGGAGAGAATTAGAGTGCTCATTTGAACTGCTTTGCCAACAGATCTGTTCAAAACCTGCAGCAAGCGGCTTTTAATGAGCAGCTGGGGGAGCGACTTCTTCCCGGCACAGGCTGCTCCTAAAGAGCCTATCCATGCATATCCTTAAGACATTTGAAGAGACTGTGCATTTTTCTATCTTTAAATCACAGGAAAAGTGACTTCAGGTGTTGCGGTGCTTGAATTGACTCGGTTCCTTCAGCCTGCGTGGTGCCCACGCCCGTCATTAGCACATCCTTTAATGATCAAGGCTGGACCGTTCAAACGAGGGAGCGTTTGGATCCCTTTGGGAAGCCAGCAGGACAGAGCTGAACACATCAGTCCTGCTGCTTAATTAGATCCCAAAATCTCCAAGTAAAAATCAAGTGATGCTTTAACCAATTCTTGTACAATTGCTGTCTTGGTTAATTTTTTTATTTTTTTCCGGAGGATTTTCAACCTGGATTTAGGAGATTCAATCAGCTGTGCACTTAAAATAAATGAATAAATAACCTCATCTCTGCACAGCAATAATTTAGGCAGCTGTTAAGTCATAGGAACACCTTTGGAAGTGAGGTGAGTGTTCAAACGTTTGCTCAATAGAGATCCAACATTAAACAGGTATCATAAGCCTTAAAATGTAATTTAAGTGGATGGGTGTTCCCCCTAATGACTGTGATAAGATCAGTGGGGGAAGGTGGTGAGAAAGTGTGTCAGATGCAGTGGTGACTCTGCAGAGTGCAGGGATGGATTAGAAATTCCCCATCTCTCTTATTTTCTTTTTTCAAGCACATAAAAAGGGAATCTCATCCTTTTCCTCAGGTGAGTAAATGAAAGGGCTCCTCTCCAAACAGCTGCGCACAAACGTTCAGCTTCTTTCTGGGCATTTGGTCACTTGATGAAAAACTTACCTGGTGGGCAGACGTTTGAGAGACTTTTCTAAGCTTTCTCAGAGGGAAAAAGTTTAAAAATAAGAATAAGCCTGCTAAGGGCTCTATGATGTGTGGTAGTTTATCAGCCATTGTTCTGGTGTATGAGCCAGCATTCTGCCTTAATCCAGGCACGGCAGCAAGTTCCCGTGGCTCAGGAATCACAAACCTGGGCTGCTTGTCTTGTTCTCTCTGGTGCACAGCATCCCACATTGTCACACTCCCTGGTTACGTTTGATGTGGGGACGATATAAGTACTTTAAAAAAAAAAAAAAGTCACTTCAGTGGTACTCTCTGCATTTTTATTCCTGAAGGTTAAGTCCCAATTTTTATAGCCTTAGCTCGATCTGAGGCTTCATAAAACATCATAAATTGGAGCTTAGCTTTACAGGCAAGCAAGATGATTTGATAAGCATGGGATTGCCCCTACTACATCAAATCACAGTTCCTCTCTGAGTATCCCGAAGCCCTGAGTTATGGCTCTGGCTCGGTAGCCAGCCAGGAGACAGAAGAAGCCCTGTGCAATTAACTCTTTGCATCTTAGATTTTTTTTTTTTTTCTTTTTTCCAAGGGGAAAGAATGAGAAAAGTTCTTTAACCAGGTATTTTCTTCCAATTTTACCTCGTAGTACAGTCAGCTAAGTGCAACTTCTTGTCAGCAGAACCATTATCTATAATTTACATGCAGGAAGCAACAAAGTTTTAGGGTGAAATGGCTCCAAACCTGGGAACCTCTGCCCGTTCCATCATCCAGCCCTGCAAGTACAGGAGCTGTGTCAGTGACAGTATTAAGGGCTATTAAACTGGCTTTGATGTATTGATGGAGTTTTGGATGATTTTCTAGTTTTTATTATTCCTCTGACTATCATTTGCTATTTTTAAATGGAATCTGCTATTATGGGATGCGAGGAGTCTGTCCTTCGGAGGAGAATCTGCTCCAACAGCCCTTGTGCTCATTGCCGGTGGCATGGAGAGGGGGACACTGATGATCCCCTGGAATTTGGGGGTCACAACCACCATTTATACAATTTATCATCCACGAAGGTTCTCTGTTCAAAGCTGGGAGCAGGCACTGGAGCTGCACCTGGAATGGCTCCACTCCTGGAGCTGCAGCCCGGGAGATGCAGGGGTTGGACTCAGGGCAGGTCTCCATCGGTGCCACCAAGTTGGCTCTGCCCCAGCTGGCAGCTGGTGCTGCTCTCCCCAAATTCTTTTCCTTGGTTCAGTATTATTCTCTTTAAACATCCCACCTTTCTCCATCCGTGGTCAGGCAGCGCTCGCTCAGCCATGGCTCTTCCGTGAGTCTGCAGCAAGGGGTTTTCATGGAATCATGGAATCCCAGGCTGGTTTGGGTTGGAAGGCACCTTAAAGATCAACTGGCTTTTTGTGATGTTTTTCTACAAAGCCTTGCAGAGTTTTAGAATCACAGAATCAGAGAATATCCTGAGTTGAGACCCTCAGGGACCAGGGAGTCCAACACCTGGCTGATTTCAAGGCTAATTCAATACCTGGGTGACAGGTAGTGGTGAGAAAAACAATGAGATTGTTGAGAAAAGAATAGCATTAAATGAGCACTGAAATGTATTATTCCCTTTTTAACAGAGCTGCCTAAAAACTATTGATTTTGCTGCCCACAGATTTCTAATAATAAAAAATTTAAAGCCTTGCTATCATTCCCCCAAATCAGGTTTATTTCCAGCACTAGTGAACTCAGAAATTCTCCAGTTAGAACGATGGGAATTGGATCCTCCAAATAAACAAATTCCTCTTCCAGTCTGACAAATTGTTGTGTTCATCTGCATCCTCATCCTGGGAGCTGGCACTGCTTGGTGAGAAAACCCAAAACTGGTTTGTCTTGGTTGCTGTTCAGCTGCTTTTCCTCTTCCCTCTGCCTCAGCCACCTCAATGAACCCCTCCCTATTAATACTTAGTTTTCATAAATCAATTTATAAATATTTTTTGACCAAAATTAGCAATAATAATTTGTTTTATCCTTGCCTTGTCACTCCAGCTAACCTCAAGTTAAACTTTTTAGGTCAAATCTGGGTTGGCAAGGCTTTAGATACAGCATCAAGGTTCCTCACCTGGCCCTTGAGCGCTGCTCTTGCAGCTACATCTGTGTTCATTTTTACTGATAATTTGGCTTCTTTTTGTCTTCATTTCACCACTGATAAGATGCCCACAAAGACTTTTGGCCAAGCTGCTGGTTTTTCCTTGCAGCAGGGTTATCCAGAGTATTGCTGGCAGTGCCTTTAGGGGGAAATACATAAGTTCGAATTCGAGCTTCCAAAAAAAACCCACCAGCACTTGTGATTAGGATCTCATATTGTTATCCTTCCTGCTTCATTTGTTTTCCAGATGGGCGAAATAAAGGTCAACAACCCTAGGGCAACGAGCTGATTTGAAAGAAATGTGATTTCTGAAAGGGAAATTTGCAAAAAATAGCCATAACCAAGAAATGAGAAACATTTTAAGAAATTGGCAGTTCAGACTAATCTTCCATATAGTTTATCTTGGCGAATTGGTGATATTTTACTGTCCATGCAAATGTGCTGATAATCCAGTCCCGCTCTTCTTGTGCCGTTTGAAAGCCATTTTTCTATATCGAAATTGGGGTATGACTGTGGCCGTGAACAAGGAGATGAAGAGGCCCATCATGCTCTGAGCTAAAACACAGGGACGCTGAAGGCTCCTGCAGCCACGGTTTTCCTGGAGGGAGAAGCTGGAGCTGCCACGTCCCCAGGTCGGCTGGGAACTGCTCTTCCCAGCATCCATCCCCTCCAGCACCAAGGGGGATGCGCTATCCCAGGGGCTGCTCCTGCATCCGTGGGCCAGGCAGTGCTTCCCATGGTTTCTCCAGGAGCTCCCCCAGCACCCCGCATCCCTCGCAGGGCGAGCAGCGCTGGCGGCGGGGCTGAGACCCGGAACATCCCTTTTCCGTGGCCGGCCGCTCCTGGGAGCCGGGATGTGGGAGCCGCTGCCTGGATCCCGAGCGAGTCTCCTCCCAAAATCGGGGTCATGTCTCCCTCTAGGGGCTCGCGACGAGGATGAAACCCCCCCTTCCCCTGCCAGAGGAGGCTTCCAATGCGCTGAATTAAGGTGTTCCAGCTTGTAGGGGCTGGGACACGACGCATTTTCCTGCGCCTGTGGAAAATGCAGCTTAAAAGTTGTATTTTAATAACATTTTCTGGAAGAAATTAACTTCCTGCCTCCTCTCTGGGCTAGGAGGAGGCTGCACTCTAAGTCGGTGTGGTTTTGCTGTATGGATGAAGGATGAAGGTGGTTTTGTCTTTGTCCCTAGCCTGGCAGTGCTGACGCTGCTCCTGCACCCCCAGACCCTCGCGGGGTGTCTGTCCCCCTCCTCTGCAGCATCCTCAGGCATTTTGGAGGTGGCTGCTGCTGCCTGCTGGGCAGAGATGCTCTTCCAGAGGTGCTGCTGGGTGCTCTGCTGGTCGCTGATGCAACCTTAGAGCAAGGGCAGGGACGGGGACACCGACATGGTCCCCACAGCTGAGAGCAAAGAAGAAAATCAAGTGGAACTTCAGGCTTTTATTTCAATGTTTGCTGAAAGGGGAAACCAGAAGCGTTTAATTGCCATGATACAGCATTTAAACATAACTCATCAAGATGAATTTTGAGTTCCCAGTTTAATTTGATGCCTTTGTGGACTTTTGGGGTAGTTTGTGTGGTCTGTTTTTCCAGTAACAAGTGGAGTGGGAATTTCCCCCTGTTTAGTGGCCAGGCAGCCATGATAATCATCCTGTGCCACTGTTGACCTGATATTGATCTGAGGGTCTGGGAAGTAAAGAAGTCTAATAAATAGATATAAATCAATAAATTCAATCAAAATATAAAGGATGGTCTTCCAAGAGGCAGGGGTGGGAATTGCAGGAATTGAAAGGCAGCCCACGTAATTTGAATGACTTGGCTGGTTTTGTGTGAGAAGTCAGGTACAGCTCTTAAAGATCTCGTTTTACTTCGGGGACACAGAGATTCATTTCACCAATTTTAATAATCCAAACTTTAGGCTGAGGCTTCCTCACAGTCAGCTGAGAGCTGGGATGAGTCATGTTCTGGGGGAGGGTGTTCATTAGCGGCACTACATCATCGCATGGGATGTCAGTGCCCAATTTTTAGCTGGCCCAAGTTAGGTGCAATTTATCTCATCCCTCTCAACAATTCTTTCGTGGGCTGTTGCAGCCTCTCCCCAAGGGCTAACGAAGAATCCTCTTTACCCCAGCAATTATTTACATTGTCATGATTTCCCATTGCCCAAAACTAATTAGTCTCTTTTAAATTATGGCTCTTCACTCAGAAAAACCAAGGATCTCTATAAAGATGTCATGGCAGTGTTGCTGAGAAACAATCTAAAAAATTTCTCAAAGAGCCCAAACCAATTTGAATGCAATTCTTCTTTGTTCCACTGCAGTGTAGATCAGGAATAGGTCCTGACCCCCCAGCTTGGGTACCAAAGGCTTGGCTGCAGTTTGTGTAACACTGACAAGCCTTTGGCTCTGGCAGGATGAAATCACTGATGAACCCAGGATGTTCAGACAGACACATATAATTAGTAGTTGTTGGTTTATATTAACCCTAATTAGGGGTAGGAACTAGATGATCTGTAAGGTCCCTTCCTACCCAAACTTAAAATGAAACTGAAGGACTTGGGTGATTTGGGGGGCTCCAGGATATTCATGTGGTCAGATTTGGGGATGTGCAAAAAGAGATGATAAATATAAGCCAGAGAGAAGGATGCTGACACTGCTTTAGGGATGGAAAGTGATTTGAAATGGTTTTAAATTCTTATGTTTAGTTACAGAAATTCAGGGTCAGAGCTAATGAAAGGTTTAATATCTACACTGGGCTGTCCCACCTGATGGTGGCATTTGCACTGAGGCCACACAAGGCCAACGCTGTGTCTCAGCATGGCAAGGGGACCCTTGTGGTCCCTTAGACCCATCAGGGACAAAACCAGCCTCTGATTTCAAAGGGAACAGAGTCCCTGGGACTGGAGGAAGGTGGCCCAAGTTCAGCTGTCTCTGGCGGTGTTTTGTGGCTGCTGTGGGTGCTGGCTCAGATTTTCTGCTGATTATGCTGGAGCAATATTGCAAGGAATTTATGCATAATGGACATAAATCTCGCTCTACGAGCCACCTGAGAGGCAAGAAAAATGGTCTCTGTCAAGGATCTACACACAGAAATACATTAACCAGGAGCTCTCCGCAGAGCAGGAGCTCCGGCTCCGAATGTAGGTTTGGGGGAATAATGAAGAATAAAATTAGTGCTTTGGTAATGCATTAAGCCTTTTGGGGGGGTTTCACTGGCAGCTTTTTACAGCCTGAAAGGATAAATGGTGATGATAATAAATTTTGCTAACTTCTAAAGCCATCTTCCAGAGGAAGATGCAGAAAGCTTTTCCTGTGCAGTTGTGGAGGGGGAAGAGCTGTTCAGCTGGGACTGCAGACCCGTGTTGGAACTCCCAGTTAGCAAAACATACCGGGAAAGAGCTGCCTGCCAGGATGAGAGGGTTTCTGCTGGATGGGATGGAGGCTTGGGCACCCCACACTCACAGGCCTGCACGGGGAATGAGAAGGGCTGGTTGTGAGATGTCCACGCCAACCTGGCCCAGCCACAGTTCCCATGGGAGCGGGGATGCTGTGGCTGCTCATCTTCCCTTCAGCCAGGATGTTCTGTCAGGGGCTGAGCTGACGTTGGTGTCGATGAAAGGAGTTCAAAACCAACCCCACAAACAGAACGGGCGCTCGTTTCTTGCTGTGCGTTGGTTACGGCCAAGGGGAGCGGGATGTGATTAAAGCCTCTTCCCTCCCATCTCCGGGGCTCTAGCTTTGTTATCCATATTCCCATGAATTATTTTGTTGCTATAGCAATACTTTTCAGTGGGCCTAATCCTTTCTCATTTCTAGGGAAGCCCTTTACTTTGCTCTCTCAGTGCAATGGGGCCTTCACTTTGGCAAATTACCTCTCAAAAAACAGCTCGAGGTTACGTTTGCTTTTCAGCACTAATCTGGATTAGGGAATTCTTAATTTGGGTTAAAGTGGATTTGGAAATTCTTAGTAAAATAAGTGCCAAAGGACCACATCTGTAAAACTATAATATATTATATATTGTGTGTGTCTATCTTTGCAATCATGAATCTTCTCACCCAATTAAATCTCCTGGATGGAAAGGAAAGGGGTGGGCGAAACAGAAATACATAAAAAGCTCTGCATCCTCCACATTTACAGATTTCTGAATTCCATTCTCACCATGACCCTTCTCAGCATTTAAAAAGTATCTCTTGGTCAAAATTTTTGTTCCCAGCTGTGTGGCAGGAGGAGAGCAGGGACACTGAGGAATGGAACAAGGCAGAGGCAGTGAATTCTGATGCGTCCCAGCACTGGTGGCTTTATTCCAATCCATAATTTTTCTTCTTTCCTCTGCTTTTTTCCTTCCATTTTCCTATTTTTGCATGTGTGTATCTATATATGTGTGTATGTTTTTTGCAGTGTTCTTGGATCAAGAATCTGCTGTCCCTCATGCTGGGTCATTGCAACTCTCAGCAATGTTTTGCTGTGTGGTTTGTGGATCAGCAAGAGGGTTTAAAGGTTTAAATGACAAGATTCAAATGAAAAAATAGTTATTATGGAATGTATAGGTGGATGAAAAGTTCAAGTTGGAAGGATTAACTTGTTTGCGTTGTATTAGTAATACATATTAATTAATGATCTGTTATATTAATTTTTAATGGGCGTATTTTAGAATGAGACCAAATTTTGGATAATCTTTCCTTAATACCCTAGAAGAGTAATTACAACCTCAGCTATGTTGCCACAAGCTTGAAAAATTAGTAATTGCAAAAGGTTAATAAATAAAACTGGGGTTGCTGAACTGCTGTTGGAGGGCAACAATGCTGGATTCAAATACTGTACTCCAAATTTTTAAAGTCCATTTAAAGTCCAGCACTGAATTCATTGTAAAGGACCGAAATTCAGCCCGAGGGCCCTGGGCTGGTGGCAAGGGGTGACTATTGGCCACAGTCACCTTGTCAGGCTCATAGACATTGGCACACCTCTGAATTGACTCCAGTTTATTCATGGCTGCTCCTTCAGGCAAATCTATTCAGATGCATCAGCTCTTTCAACTATTCCCATTTGGGAGCAGCTTCCAGCTCCTCCAGCCTTCCCAGATGACACAGGCAGGTCTTCCACTGCTTTCCACGGCTTTAGCACCCTTATGTGCTTCTTTCCTTGTGGATAAGGTCCTTCCTCCCCTGAAATGCAGCCCTGGTGTCTCCCTGTGGGAATGCCCCCGGTGGTGGGACGGGCGAGCTGGGTGCAGTGTGGATGAGTGAGACACAGGCATAAAGAAGAATAATTAATCAGTTTAACAGAGAGAAAGTACAGAGGGGGGTTCTTGATTTATAGGGGGTTTTCCCCTGAAATCTGTTATTCCTAACTTCCTCTGACTTTTAGGAATAAAACCCCACAGCACCTATGGATAGGGAAATAATTCTCATGGTGGCTGCTGAGTCCACACCAGTCTGTCCCAGTGGAGCTGGGTCTCAGAGATCAGTGTGATTGATGTCTTTTCTGGCTTTAACTGCAATTATTCGTGTGCCTGAACATTTCACAGAATTTTTTCTTTTCCCCCCAGCGTCTAGCATTTCTTTTTCTTGCCCTTTCAAGAGACCCAGCTGGGATTATCCTGTCCTTATTTTCTGTGCCTTTGTTTTTGTTCACATTCCATAACAAGTGATGCTGGATTATAAAACCTACTTCAGGCTAATACACAATTGTCCATCGTTTTCCACTGAGATGGTTTTTAGTTAGTCCCGCCCCTCTTCCAAAACTGAGCTATTCTTGTGGTATTCCCCCATGGAATGTCCTTGAGTCCTTCTGCAAGGCGTGAACTCCTCTGGAGCCACCACGGCTTTCTCTGGAGATCTTAAATTTTCATGACTTCAAAAGTCTATTTGTTATTTAAGAACACGGGATGTTCCCCCCATGTTTACAGAATACAATGTAACACGCTTTAAGTGTAATTGGAGGGAAAGATCTTTGATGTCTATTGTAATAATTTCCCCCAAGGGTTGCAGGATTGGTCAAAGTCTACATCAGTCCCTGGATACATCTTTTTTTTTTACCCCTCAAAAAATGTCTGGTTTTTAGTTCATAAAATCCAAAAATGTGGATGTTTTATATAAGATTTAAATATTGGTTTAGTTTGGGAAAAAAAAGTCTACATGGGTATAATAATATTCTGTATTAATATTTCAGAGGAATTCTTTTATTTGCCTTCACTTCCCTCATTTTATCATGATGGGTTTTCTGACTCTTTCTTCTGTTTATTTCATATATATATATATATTTATATATTTAAATATATACACTGAGCGGGGGAGCTGCAGGGACCAAGTTTCTTCTGAGGGTTGGGAACAGAAGGGAGGAGGAGTCTGTGCCATGTTCTGAAACATCCTAATGGCCCAAAGCTCTTTCTGACATGAGAAAAAACAGGTTAAGCAAAAAAACCCACCATGTTCTCTTCATAGCTGAAGTCCTTCTGTTAATGCCCAATGTTTGTGATTCCTGAGCTCCCCTCCATCTCCATCACCTCAGTGATACCTTGGAGAACGTGAATTGCATTTCTAGAACAAGACTTCCAAATCCACATTCTTGGTGGATGTTTTAGCAGTCTTTTCCTTTTCATACTGAGTGTTCCATGCTTTGAATACTAATTTTTGGTGACCAATTAATTTTTATCATGGCCATATAACCGAACTAAGATAAGCATCATTTTTTGTTGTTTATTTCCCAATGCAACAAATCAATTTTACATTTTGAGTAGGAGGAGAAATAACTAAAGCTGGGAGAAATATAGATAACTGTGTGTCTTTGTTAGGCCCCAAAAATAGAGATCTCACAGCTTTTTAATCATGGATTCTCAAGGTCTGTATTTAATATCTGGGATTTAGCATAATTAATTTCATAGCAGAGTTTATCATCAAATTCATTAATTTTCATCAGAATGCAAGTGATAAATTGTTCTGGATAAATAATCATCCATCTATGCCATTGTTGAGAAAACAGTCCTAAGTTGGGCTTTGAGGAGTTAGGAATCTTCTGTCCAGAGAAGGGAACGGAGCTGGCAAAGGGTCTGGAACATCAGTCCTATGAGGAGCAGCTGAGGGAACTGGAAGTGTTTGCTCTGGAGCAAAGGAGGCTCAGGGGGGACCTTGTGGCTCTGCATAACTCCCTGACAGGAGGATGCAGCCAGGTGGGGGTCAGGCTCTGCTCCCAGGGAACAGGGACAGGACAAGGAAAAACGGCCAGGGCAGCTTCAGGTTGGATACTAGGAAAAAGTTTTTCACTGAAAGAATGGTCAGGCATTGGAAGGGGCTGTCCAGGGCAGTGGTGGAGTCCCCACCCCTGGAGGTGCTCAAAAAACAAGTGGACACTTCATGTGGCACAACTTCCTGATGAGGTTTAGTGGCCATGGTGGGATTCCTTGGAGGCTGGATTTGATGACTTTGGAGGTGTTTTCAACCTTAATAATTCTACATTCTTCCAGCATGCAGATGTTGGTGGTGCCCAGCAGCCATCCCTGCTGCCACCTGACACATCTGGCTGCTGCAGGCAGGTGCTCTCACACCCGGCTGGACACTGGGATATCTCCTGATAAACTGGGGGAAAACCACCCAGAGCAGTTGAAGTCCTCACAGAAAACCTCTCTGCTGTGATGTGCTGTTACCTCGGAGCAGGGAATACATATTTATGGTGCATTATTTACTCTCAATCAGCAGAATATAGGCCAGCTTTGAAATGCAAATGAGCTGCTTCATCTACAGCCCAAGCCTGCCAAGGCTGAACCCACCCAACCGCACCATTCCTGTTGTTCCAAAGGCCAACTTACCCAGCTACAGCACTTTCCTTCACAAGTTTTCCAGGGGAAAACAATCTCTGCTTTTCATCTGCTCTCCTGAAGTTTGAGGTTTCCTCCAGGTACCCTTTGGTGCTCTCTGTTTATCAGGAAACTGATCCACGTTCCGTGGGCAATCCCAGCCGTGCCGCAGCTGCTCCCTGGAGTCTCCCTCCACACCGCGCTCCTGAGCACTAACAGCTTCCAGGTGCTGGACAATGTGTGCTGCACATGGCCCAAATTGGGGCTTTTCACACAGCCATCACATTTGCTTAAGAAGAAAGTTCCTTTCCCCAGCAGAAATACCCCAGCATCCTTTCCAGTGCCATCTGGGAAGAATAACTGGTGCAGCAGAGTAATTCTGTTGTCTCTATGCATCCAGGCAGAATTCCCAAGTTATTCCACCTGAAAACGTGTCTCCTGCAATGGCCATCAAGTCAATTTTCAACACGTGCAGACAAGGCTGGAAGTGCTGGTTTGGTTCCATGGTAACTTGAGCAAAGAGTGAGGGAGTCCGACAGAGAGGGAAGGTTGTCTTGCTAAGAGGAGTGCTGGAAAACAGGGAAAATACATCCAGGAGAGCAGATGAAGATGGATTATGAAAACGCTAGGCTTGGATCTCCCTCTGGCTTGGTGGTATAAGAAAAGAATTGTCTCCTCCTACAAATATTTTTACTCCCTAAATAAAATTACAACTCAGTAGCATCATGTCAAAAATATGATAAACCCATCCACAAATGCTTAATATTCCAGTCCCAATTTTTGTGCTTTTAAATGCTATTTGAAGGGGAAAAAAGTGAAATATAAATATTTTATATATTTATATACATAAATAGTATATAAATGCTACTTTCTAAAATAAATTATTGGCAGCCTTCTCAATAGAAACGATTTTTATAGCCCTCTTTCCTTACCATCCTTCATCCTGGGTGGTATTCTTGGCTGAAATTCCCAAAGAATGTCACAATTTAATTATATCTACATTTGTCATTCCCAAACTTCCACCCATAAGAGTCGGGCCATGATGCCAGACCCTCCACAGGTTTGTCCTGCTGGGTCTGCCCAACACCTGCACAACTCCAACAGGAAACACATCCTTTCCTCACTGGTGACATCCCAAAAATGGAATAAGGAGAAACAAACTGGGAAATGCTGCACCACAGCACCCTCCTACCAGAAATGAAAATTCTTGGCTCTTAGAGCTAGAGAAGGAATTAAAGAATGCCGATTTATTAATCCTGTTGTTCAAATTCCAGCTCACATAACATCTCTTTTCCCATGAGCAAAGTTTTTTTATGCTAAAACTCCTCTTTTGGAAGTGTCTGGAATATTTTGCTATTGCTCAGTTGTTCATGCTGAGCAACTGAGTTTTTTTCTTGGCTCTAATCAGATGTTATTGCTTTCTCTTAATTTAGTTTTATAGCTGTTTAATGAAGGCTCTTCCTAAATGGTAGAAAAGAATCCAGAGGATTCAAGGAGCTAGAAAATCTCTTGGAATGTGATTTGTGGTGCATTTCAGGTAGGAGGGGGCAACTCCTGCTCTCCATCCTCCACCAGCCTGCCCAGCTCTGCAGATGAGATCATTTAGTCAGTTAAAAGTCATCCTGAAGCAAAAACAACTTCCAGATGTTTCTCTAATTTTGCAGGACACTGAACTGTGAACAATCTTTAAACTTTATCCCTTTTGCTTCCTGAGTTTTCCAAGACAGAAACAGATAAAAGAATGGGAAAAAAAAACCAAACCGCTTCTGAGGGATAATTGTGCAAAGGAAAGCCCTGGAGTAAATGTGTTTATTGGGGGTGTGGAAAGGAGAAAAGGAGCAAAGTGCAAGGGTGAGGCTGGGAGCTCAATCACTGTCCTGGAGAACGGGATCAATCCCACATCTTGGTGGTGTTGGGAAAGTCAAGTGCTGGAAACCTCCCTGCAGAGAGGGATTTGTTTGACAGTTATCACCTCCCTAAAACTGGCTCTGGTGGAGACTGAGAGCTTGAGATCTGTCAGGAAAAAGGGGTTTGCTGTTAAAATTAATCTTTACTTGCTGAAGATGAGCTCCTGACTCGTCATCCTCCCTAACCCTGCGTAGCTACAGTGAGAATCAAGGATATTTTCTCCTAAAATCCAGGACTGTGAATTAAATCCCCCATAAAATTTTGATAAAGATCTTGCAGCTTCAACTTTAGAAAGCATGTACTTATTAAAACTCCTCTGACTTGATGTTTAATACAAGATTGACATCCAGAAATTAGTTTATCCATGATATCCTTCAATTCTTTTCTGCCAATTAGTGCTGCAGTTTTCACTTTTGCCTGGCACAGAAATAAACATAGAAGGTACCCTTCGATTTTATTCTATTACCTTTTCTTTTTATGGTGGTTTTCCCATTTCTTTTTCATCCATTTAATGGTGGAAGATGTGGAAATTTGCCAATTGCCCCAACATCTACCCTGCAATGCCTCTTTTCTGGGGAGGAAAAATTCAGCTCTACTCTCCCCAGACGGTGCTGTCCGTAAATTAGCACAGGCTCAGCTTGAGGGACTTGATCTTGCTGCTTTCATTTCTCACGTGACGCTTGAACAGAAAACCAAGTGGATTTTAAACAGCTCTAATTTGTATTTACCAGTTAAGAACCAGTAAGATCAGTTCTTGTGGTTGCAACATTATTTGGAAAAGACCCAACACAGCCTTTTTCTATATTTTCCCTGTAAATGGTGTCATTTTACATTAATATCGTCTCTGGTTTTGTGGAAGCAGCTCCTGTGTTTTTTTGTTGGTTCTCTGGATTAGACTGGCTGTTATGAATTTGACAACAGTTATCAAATCTCCCCTGCAGCGGATTGACTGTCAAGGATATGATGGTCAAATGTTTCACATATTGCAATCAAACCATTTGTGTTTGGTTTGAAGAATTCCAAAAGAAAGCTGTCAGCTAAGAAATGAAGTAGCCTGAAGCTTTTGGAGCATGTTGATCCAATTATGATGATCCACTCATATCCTTCAGCTTTTTTTTTTTCAAAATCAATTTTCATTTTAGCTCAGGGGACGGGTTTTTTTTGGTAATGCAGAGAAACATCTGTAAGGGTATTTCAGATGTGTTGTTTCAGGAAATTTCTTTTTTTGTGTGCAAGAGACCATTGAACTCCACGCTGATTTTGCAAGCGGCTTTTGTCTCCAGTGCACACACATTTATATTATACATTGTACATACATGCATACACGTGCAATACATACTAACCTGAATGGGAATTCTAAATTAGTTTACATGTGTTTAATCTAGTTGCTCAAACCTGAGGAGCAAAACCCTGTGGGCTTAAACTGCCAGCACGTAAGGATGAATGTAAAGAAAGCTAAACTGTGAGCGTTGTGGATGAGATTCCCAGCTGGCGTTTACCAGGGAAGCTGTTTGTCACCTGCAGGGCTCTGTCCTGGACAGACACTGCTGTCATGCCATGTTGACATAACAAGTCAGTGGTCAGCTCTCTCCTTTCACTCCTTTAGCTGAAAAATATCAGCTGAAACCACTTAATATTTGTTATTTTGCTGCCAGGTGTTGTTGGGGTGACTGATCTCTGTCCCTTGTGCAGCCTGAGGATGACACCAAGGTGTGACAGGTGTCATGGTGAGGACAAAGACATGCCCACCTACATTGTTCCCTGCCATGGGCACACAGTAGAACATCAGAGCTGATCCAAGATTGCTGTGCTGTCCTCATCCCAGATCAAGCGTTGACAGCGTTGTTTTCACATTCCATGGAAAGTATTTAACAAATGTCATTAAATAAGGAGATATTCCATGGTAACAAGAACTATCTGGGTGCTGTCACTGGGATGATGGACATTGTGTTTGGGGTGATGGACTCCAGTGTCCAACAGAGAGGTGCAAAATCCCTGATGTTGGGAGTGGAGTGGGACCCAAACCAGGACCTCACCCCTTTGGTCAGCATTCCTGGTAGATCCAGTCCTGCTGGCGCTCCCTACAGCCATAAATACCCATCATCACCCACAGCCTGGTTCTCCTCTGGGGCAGGAGATCAGTAAATTCTTCAAACTGGCAATTAATTCACAATCCATACACCCACCAAGCTGTGAGTCTGCTGACCTTTCAGAGATCCATAAATGCTCTTCGGGAGCCACCTCTATAAAATCTCCACCACTTAACCCAAGAGTAAGAAATGGGTAAGTCCTCCAAATCTCCAGGAACTGAAATTTGACCTTTTCCTCATGGTTCATCTCCAAACTTCATTTAATGATGATTCTGCTAGGGGAATACACTTCCCTGAAATGAGGAGGGGCAGCCTGGCTATTACAGTAAGAAATATTTCCAAGTTTGTGCTGAGAGAGAAAAACTGTCTCAATTTTAGTCAAGACCTGGTAGGACCAAAGGTTTTTTGATGGGAACAGATGCCCAACCACCACAAACGTGCTGTGGTCACAAAATCTGTAAAAATATACTCCCGATACAGTTGATTTGGGGGAAAATAGAACATATGGCAGTTCTTATGGGGCCCCTGATTCCTTGAGACATCTCACCATGGTGGTAGAAAGTCTCTCACACTGTTTGTCACCGATGCCAGGGGACATCCTGCTCGTTCACTCAGCACAGTGAGCTTGGGACATGTTGGCTCTTGTGTCCCATGAGCTACTGAAAGCCATGAAAAGCTATTCATTATTGTCAGGTTTATTGAGGGGTTTAAGATCTTAAATGAGAGGTTTATAGAGAAGTTAATGTTCTTGATTTTTGCGCCAGCATACCTAGAGCTGAAGGGCGACTTTAACCACTCTTTCAACAGTGTATTCTGTTAAATTGAGATACTAATATCAGTTGGATGGCTGATATTTTCCGTGGTATAATGTAAGTCAAGGCATAATTGATGGTGCTTCAATATCTTTGCACCTTGCAATACTGGATTTGAAAAATTAATTTGGCAAATGCTGGTTTTCAGCAGAAATCAGATTTATTTTCTTTTAGTTCTGAAGCCCTGGCATTTCTCAAGGAAATGAAGAGTTTATTTGGTAAATTCCAAATAGCCATGAACAGACTCCAAATGCTGACTTTAACAGGACAGCGCTGATTTCCACTGGTTGAAACTTTCAGCCCTTTCTCTCTCAAAATTTGCAGTGAAGGCGGTGCCCAATTCCCTTATGATTTTACAGGGAACTGGATCAGCTCCATGAAGTTACCCAGAAAAGAACAGACCCACAGATGCTGAAAACCTTGCCAATTTTTATGAACTGATGATGGAGAACCAGAGATCACCTTTCAAACCTTTTGGCCTAAATGTACTTTATCTTGGATTTAGAGTGTATCCATCAAACTTTGAAGTTAAAAAATGAACCAACTGGGGTTTTTTGAATCCTTTCACTCTGTACAGTAGCACTGCTGTTTGAAAAAACTATTCCAAAATCATTCAAGGTTTTATTTAACTGTAAATATTTATTTTTCATCAAAGGAAGGGATTCCCAGAGGTGGGCAAGGCATCCAGCTGGCTGCTTTTCAACAATATATTAACTTTTTGTACACCCTTTTCCAAGCTGTGCAGTCAGCAGGAGTTAGGAGCTGTTGAAGACAAGGTCTCAACAGCTGCAAAGGGCAAGTTTCTCATGGATAACACGATGGGGCATATTCTGCTCTAGAAAGGATTTATCCCAGTTTTCTTCTCCCCCAGACCAAAAGTTTGATTTCATTATAAGGCAAAGCAAAACATTTGTTTCCAGTAAAAGGAAAGCATTTTGTAGGCTCTGCAGTAGGATAGGAATGGAAGCTGGAGTTTGAGGCTCCTCCAGGAGACACTAAACCTCTGCGCTGGCAAACATGAGAGCTGCACTGCACGGATGTTCCAGACAAGGGTGGACCTGCATAAACACAGAAAAAATCCCTGTCCAGTCTCTCTGGATACTGAATTGTACAAGAAGCAAAGCACACAAAATTAATACAGCTCATGATACTGAAATAAGGAAAATGCCAGTCAAAGTCTCCAGCTGCTGATATGGAATGTCCCAGAATCCCAGGATTTGGATGAAAACCTGTGTCAGCAGTTAATGACTCACTTGCAAAATGGGGTGATTAATTATTTTTCTGTATGACCACCCGTGGATGCTTTAGCTGTAGCCTGGGATGGATCTGTGTTAGTGTTGCATGACAGCAAACTCCAGTCCAGGATGAAAGACTGGGATGTAATTAGCATTGTATGGGAAAATACCAAGCCAAATATTAATTGCCTACACGTCATAAATTTGACCCACGTCAAATCACTCTGTGGCCCTGCCAAGGAAGGAAAATTTTTCAGGTGGATTTAAAGAAGAATCCAGTCACTTTTCCTACACATGTAGGGTTACTTGGATGAATGGAGAAAATAGGTTTTTGGAAGCTATTGGCATCCCAACACTGCACTGGGTGAGGTAGAAAAGTTCAGAGTTTGACTGGACCAGATCCTCAGCAACCTGCTCTGCCTGCAAGCAGCAGATGGGCCTGAGTGGCATCTGGGGGTCCAGAGAGATCCTATGGAGACACAAAATGCTGATGGTTTGCTGATGGATGAACAGAGAAGGGCACGTTTTAGTCGTATCACAGAGGGAAAAAAAATCTGGGACTTCAGCATAGCCTGGAGGCATAAACACAGAGAGATTTTCAAGTGGATATAAAGTCAGCATTGCTTAAAAACAGGACAAAGAATGAAAAGGCAAATAGTGGGGTGGTGTTTTCATAGATAGTGTGGTGGTATTTTCCACAATGTTTGGGTACTCAGAGGTGTAATCAGCCTGGGGAAGAAAGATGAATAATTCCATTTAAATCACATTGGACCAGAATAGGTGGCTCAAGAGCTACATGAGGACTAGTTAGATCAGGAGAGATTCAAGATGAGCAGAACCATGTGAGGTCCAGGCAAACCCACCTGATCCCCACTGGCTGAAGCTCATCCCCAGGACTTGTTTTGCACCACAGCACTGAGGATCTGAGCAAGTGTTTTGGGGCTGTTCATTGGAGTTTTCTCCTTAAACGGAGGAGGGAGGTCCTTGACCCTTCATGTTTTCTGCTTTAAGCATAAACCGCTTATCAAATCCACGCAGAAACATTGTACAACTTTCAGAGTTGTGTTTAGCTGCTTAAATTTCCAACGTGAGCAAATGGAATAATGTTATTTATTTATTTCTCCCTGTGCTAATGCTCGGGGGCAAATACATGAAGATGGAGCATTTCCCACTGGAAGTTTTGACTCCAAGTTTAGAGGAGTCATTAGTCACGTCACACATGCCAAGTCTGGTGGAATTTGGCAGAGCTGCTTAAACTTTAACAAGGGTAAAGAGATGAACCTTTACCTAAGCTGTGCTGAGGACAGATGCCGATGGTTACAATACGATGTTAATTCATCAGGAATTTAGTGCTCAGCTTCCTATTAAAATAACCCAGTCAGCCAGGATCAATCCCTACAAATCTGCCAGGAAAGATACAACTTGGATCAAACAATAGCATTTTTACTCAGGCTGCACAGACGCAGTTTGGCTCTGATGTGTTTTCCCGGGTGAATTACAAAAGCAGGATTTGGAGATTCTTCCGTCTCGGGAATTAAATGCTCAGAACTATTGGCTGTCAACTTGAAGAATGTTAGATCTGCATCTCTCCACAATTGTCTTAAGTTTCTTGGAATTGAGCCCAGCTATTAGCAGGGGGTAAATAAGACAAAAATTGACAACAATGTGCATTATAGGGTGAAGCGTGGAAGGCTGAGGTTTAGATGTGAGCAGTTAATGGATTTCTTAGAACTGTGGTATTTGATTTGAAGCTTACCATGTTTTTCAAGCAGGTTCACCTCAGCTGATCTCTGAAAACTTAAAAAAAAAAAGAAGAAGTATATTTTATTCCATTTGAAATACTGCAAAAATACAGGAGAGTGTTTATTAACATGGTGTGATTCTAGGGGTTGTGCAAAGCCAGGAGATGGGCTCGATGATCCCTTACAATTCAGGACAGTCTGGGATTCTGTGACTGTTAAAAATATGTTTTAAATGTACATTGTTATGGATTTGAGTTGGCCAGATTCAGTTTGGCTCTTGGTGTGGACCAATGCAGTAAAATGAAAATTTTTTTGCGAAATAGAGGTTAATATCTGTTATTTCCAAGTGTGCTTCTGTTATTTCCAAACTCCTCCTTTTGTTTTTACAACACACAGTGGGTACAAGGTTGTGAGGTCAGACTGGGAGTGATTCTGCATTTTCAGAAAAATGGGTTTTGATTTCTTTTTTCTGCTGTCTTACGTGTTTGGACTATAAGAATCTTTTTTCTCTTCTGTGGCATGAGCTGTGCTTTTTATCCTACAGCACCTTTACTAGGGATGAAAAGGCCCAAGAAAAGAGATCATTTTACCACATATCCAATGAGTGAACAGCACAGCTAAAATATAGCAAGCTCGTAAAACACCCTATTTCAACAAGTTTCTGACAAGCACAAATACAAATACCTTGACACACGCCCCAAGTAACACAAACAAACCTAAACACACATTAAAGCTCAGTTCAGCCAAGCACCTCAGCCTGGGGTTGTTGAAATGTGCTGTAGCCCTCCTGAATCCCTAGGCTCATTCACATCCATGCACAGTTATGGGTGTACAAACCCCTTGTCTCAGCGAGCAAAGCCAAGCCTTTATTCCCTTCTCTTTATCTCCCTGCTGAAGCAAATTTTCTGCCTCTCTCTGGACTTCCTTTCTTAGGAAAATACATTCAGTGGTATTTTTCTGTAGGTTCTGGATGTGTTTCTGGAATTTCAGCAAGTTCCCCCACCCTTCCCCATGGCAGTGCTGCCTGAGCGTCTCTCCAAGCAGCTGACGGAGGCTTTGGGAAGAGCTTGGCTGCCTTTGCACCAGCCTCAATTCCTTCCCAGTGACAACACCAAGTTCCGCTTTGGAGCCTGAGGTAGGTTTCTACTCAGATAAATTGGCAGACAATAATGATGAATTTGGGCACACAGATTCTAAAACCAGCGTGCACATAATGCCTTTAAAAATTGACTTTACTCAGTTGGGAAACATCACCCCCCTGCCCTGTCCTGTTTTCAGTAACTGGTGTTATGCCCCAGTTATCCCATTTTATATCTGGAAACCTCTGGGGTTTTTATTTATACAAACAATTCTTGATTTTTTATGTTCTCAGGAAGGACTGGAGAAATTTTTAAACACTGTGCTCCCATGATTGCAGGTGTGTATTATGGCACTTGAAAGGAAATTACTGCCATGTATATACGGCTGATGGAGACCATTCAGGGCTCATGATGTGCAATGAAAAACTCCCAAAAACCTTTTAAAGGCATGACTTTAGTAACAAACATAAATCTGAGCCCTGAAAATGAGCAGCTGGGTTGTTCCATTTGGTGAGACCACACAGTCAACAAGAGTTGGGCTGAGTTGGAGTGACTTTGGGTCTTGTTTTAGCAAAATATCACCCACTTGGGCCTAAGACCCTGTACCAATATAAACTAATAGCTCAGAGTCAGTAGTTGCACTATTTCTAGGTCACTGGGTAGAGAAAATACTAAATGGAAATTATTTGGAATATACCAGCAAGTCCCAGGAGAGTGGGAGAGCAGAAATGTTCAGCGCAGCTTCTCCAGGATTCCTGTAAACGAGGAGTTTCCAAGTTCCCATTGATCATTCCTCTTTGCACCATGTGTATAAAATAGCAATTTGAGGTTTCAGGAGTGTCGTGTCTGCATGATGAGTCCATCAATTTTCTTTGGCTGCAGGTTTCCCTTCAGTGGCTGGAAAGTAAATTATGAGAAGCTGAAGGAGAAAGCCGTAAATTATTGGGCTCTGCCAGCTTCAATATCCGCAGCCTGACGGAGCCTTGATTTGACAACAATCTGCTTGTCAGTCTCTCCTGCAAAATATTAACACGCTCAATTATCAAATGTGTTACCCAACTGTTAAATCTCACGGATAGAGCAGTCCAAAGTCCAGGGTCAGGCTCCGTTTCTCTTCCTGCGGCAAAGCATCTGCTCAGGCTCGGGAGCTGCTCGTTCTTGGCCCATGACAGCAGCGTTTCTTTAGGGTTAGGAGTATTTTTTTAGGAAATTCAGGCTCTCTCTATGAGAAAACTGGAAAGAAAGGCACAAGTGGTGTTGTTTGGGTGCTCTGGGTGCAGTTGGAGTTCCTGGGAACAGGGAGTGGGAAGAGGATGGGCTCAGTGCTCCCCAAATCAGCATCTGAAGATGCAGAAAACAAATTACGTGCTTTAAAAAAGCCCGAAGTTTGGGAGGAAACACCAGGTTGCCTTCATTTAAGAGCATTTTTTAAGTAGAAAATCAGGTGTCTCCTAATCACCAGAACAAAAATCTCATCTTCCTCTGAAAGACCCTTTGAGAAAACCATCCCACTTCAGTGGGATTTTATCCATCCTCCTGTACTTTTCCCCATCTGGTCTGTGGCCTGGTGCTGTGATTTGAACCTGAACCAGTCTGGGAGATGGCAAAGAGCTCAAGGAGCTGAGGCCCAGGTTTCTCCAAAGTTTATATGTGCAGAGCAGAGAGCAGAAAGCTTTTTTCTTAGGAAAGCAGGAGCCAATGGTGTATCCAGGAGAGCTGTGGGAGTGCAGGTTTGCAGGAGGGAAAGGACACAGGGATGCTGGGAAGTGGCCACTGGTTACTGGTTCCATCCCTCAGAGACAGGGAACAGTCTCTAAAGTTGGAAAGAAATCCACAGTGCACTAAAGGTGAATTTTCCATTCTCCCCCTCCCACCCAAAAATATGAACTTTAGGATTATTTTACTGACAATAATGGATTGAATCCATTGAATTTAAGTTACAAGGCTTCTCTCAAAAATCCGTATGTATTCCTGTGGCTACCTGTGAATCCTAAAATAAAACCCCTGGTTAAATAAAAGTTGACCACTGGTTTAGAAGGCTCTGAAACACCTCCCACCAATTCATGTTGGTGAGGTAATTTTATAGATGAGGCACTGATCAATCATTGCATTTAATTGCTTGTGTGGAATTTTAGAAGAAAGTTGTATCTTTAAGCACACTCGTTTGCCTCAGGCAGTGGTGATGAGCATTAGTCTGTCTCCTCATGCTGTAAATTATGATGGGCGACTGTAGATAAGGGGTTTGTGCTAAACGTTAGAAACAGTCACCTGGAAACAAATAAAAGTATGAGTAATAACCACATGCAAATTTATCCCCCATTTATAACGTGCTAGTAAATGCTGACATTCAGAGACAGGGAATGTGGTGCAGGATGAGGATGTTGGGTTTTGCAATTACAGTCCCAATCCATTCTCAAAAGATTAAAGTTTTACACAGTGGTTGTTCTGGGGAAATTTGCTGAATCCTAATATTTAAGATGAAAGCATAATGAAGGATGATTTTTTTTAAAAAGAATTGTCTGATAGGCTTGATTTGCCAGTTCCCACTGAAGCAAAACTTTCCTCTGACTTCAATTATCAGTAAATTGGGTTGACCTCAATAAGGGTTTTTGCAGAACTGGACCCGTAGCATGAATAGGCTGTTCTGTGCAGAAAAGTGACTGCATGAAAATGGCATCTTCTTACTCATCAGTTCTGCTTCCCGAGGGCACACGAGCTGCTGTGTCTGGCTTTAATGACAGAAATGAGGTTTTGCTGCTCTTTCCTCCTGTGAGACCTTCGGAGCTGGTAGAACCAGGCCGGGAGTTGGTGCAACAGTGGCAGAATTTGGGTGTGAACAGCTTTGCCCCCTTGGTTCTCCACACCCAGAGGGGTGTGAGCCCCCAGGTTGTACCCCAAAAACATGTGAGCCCCAAGGTTGTCCTCTAAATTTGTGTGACAAAACCCAAACCCCCGTCTGCACACGACAATGAATCAACCATCATTTTCCCACTGGGCTACTCCAGACTGGGAGCTTTAAACACTCTCTGTTTGACATCCTCCTGATTTATTGCATTTGTAAAGGTGACCTTAAATATTTTAATGGTAATAATTCTTTCAAGGGCTTGAATCAGTAAATGTGCTGTGTTCATATTTTGGCATTATATACTGTAGGCAATTTAATCCATATAAGCAGTTTCAGTGATATTAACACTGTAGGCAAACTGATACTAAAGTTTAAATGTCAGAGAGAGTTTTCATATTACATCTAGTGCAAACAAAGCATTTTTTCTCCAAGTACTGAGGCATAAAATACCAGGAGATAGTAAAGACAGAGAGTGCCAATGAATCTGAAATAAACAGGAGGTGAAATTTATAGTATTTTCAAATATGTGCCCTATCCAAGGACTGCTGCAGCTGCACAGATCTATAAAATTAGAGATAAGAGAAAAACCTTGTAGTGCTCCACAATAAATGCACCTCCACCAGGGTATCTATCTGGATTTCTGTAACTCCTTGGAGATTTACTATTTCACCTTGGATTTATTTCCCACTGTGCATAGCATGGATGGTATTTTATATTTCCTCCATTGCCCCACTCATTACGCAGTGACAGGTCCCAGTTATAACCACTGTGCAGGGATGTGCCACCACGAGCCCACCCCTTGGAGGAGGGTGCAAACAGAGAAGGGCTGGGATCAGACCACCAATATTTGCCCAGTGGTGCTATGGGAGCGTGGGATCAGGAAGGTTTCCATCCTGTGGCCCCCAAGCTCTGGGTGCCTTCTCACACTCAACGGGCAGCCAAGACTTTGCCTTATTGGGAAAAAAAACAAGGATTGGGTAAAAAGAGGTGCCTTCCATGGTTTCCAGCTTGCAATGAGGTGCTGGGTGCTGCCCATGTTGGGATAAATGATGCCTGTGGCTCTCCAGAGCCACTGGCCCTGGGAAGGTGCATCTGAGCCAGCCAAGCACCGGCTCATAAAACCTGTGACAAATGGTCAAAAGGTTTATTGGCCATGTACTGCTGCTCATGACCCCATAAACCAGCAAGGATGTGTGGAAACACGGGCCGTTTGTTAGGATGTTTGCTTGTTAAATAACCTGACCTGCTCTGAAATCTCCTGCTGGCATCGCCGGGCTAAAAAGGGGGGGCAATTCAGTAAAAATAAGTAAAGCAGCCCATGAATGATGTGTAGGAAATCACAGGAGGAGGAAGCACAAGTGCTATCACGTGGGGGATGAGAGTGGAAGGGAATGACCACCGAGAAATAAAATTTATGAGATAATTATGCTCGTCTTTCCTAAGGATTTTTGTCCTTGATTAATCCCTCTGAAGGTTTGGCACAGCTGTGGTGACCATGACTCCTGGGAATGTTCATCGCCATCATTTAGGTGACAGGACCGTGGTACTGGACTCGGCAGCGCCTCTTTATCTCAAGGAATTTTGAAGGTGCCTCAGGCAACTTTAGGCAACTGGATATAAGGGGGAAAATCCTGCTCCTGTTGGGATGGTGAAAAAGGTGCTCAGCCTCCATCCTTCCCTGGTTTCCAGGGCTTTCAAGCCAAGCCCTGCCAGATCCTGATGACATGCCCCAGACCAGAAACAAAAAGAGCTCCAGACCCCATGGGAGGAAGGGACAGCCTCTGCCATGAGAAGTTTCTTTTGCTATTCAGAAAACTCAAACACAAATAACATCTTCCCAGCTGTGTCATTGCATCAAGGTGAACCTTTTGTGCTCCAGGCTGAAGGATTCCTCTGGAACAGCACTTCTTCCATCAGGAGCCCCCAGGAGCAGGATGTGACCATTGCCTTTTCTGGCCACGGCTCCTGGGTGAACAAGCGACCCAATGCACAACTTGCAAACTCCAGAACCTCTCAAATTGAAGAGAAAATGAATGTGCTCAAGATCTCGTCGAAATTCCAGTCTTCTGCTGAAACAGAGCCAAGATCTTTAATTCATATTCAGATCCCTAATCAATATTTCAAGAAAATCAAAGTGTAAAGCTCAACCTGTATAATCGTGGTTCTGCCTTCATCCTGATTGCACTTGATTTCGTCAGGGTCACACTGAAGAGCTCAGGCTTGTTTAATTCTAAACTCCAGTGACAGTCAGAGGAACCCAATGTTAGCTATGGCTCTGTGAGATTTTTCAGTCAAAAGCAATTAAACGGCTTTCTTTGGCCTCCTTCAATTGACAAACTGTAGGGAAGGTGTTCTGCTGGGTTGTTTCTCCACAAGAAATGATATCACCACATTTAAAACATCTAAAGAATAACTTGTGATAACTGCTACTAGCTCAATAGATGATAAACCAATAAATTAAAGTGACAGCACATAAAATGTTGAATTCTGGTAGACTTAAGGTGATATAAAATAATTGGAGACTTTACTGCTATTTCTATTTCTAATGGAGTTCCGTGGCAATACGTTCTGGCGTCAGGGCTGGAAAGGTAAATTAATCTTTATGCATCATCATCAAGCAGTGTAAACATGGCCAAACTTAATTAGGACATAATAGATCGTTAAGTGTCTTCCCCTCAGAGGTGAGATTGCTCTGGCTAGTGATTACAGACTATCAGGCAAGGTCCTCTTTAAAAGACTGGTAGTAGCTTTTCCATGCCTCTGACAACAAATCCTATGGAAAGGCCCTGCCAGAGAGGCACCTTTCCGTGGTCCCAGGGCCAAACACAAATCTGCAGTGAAATATTAATGAAATGTGGCCTGAGGTTGTACTGCTTTGGCAGTAAAAACTTGTTTTACTGCAAAAAAACAATGGGAGTCATTGAAATCTCCACCTGGGAGTGGGATGGAAGTGCTGGGCCTTCCCAGCTCATCTTCCCACAGCCATGAGCACCCCGTCCTGCTGGGCTGGAAAACCCATGGAGAGGGGGAACTGGGCTGAAGTAGGTGTATAAAAAGAGCAAAAATCTTACTTTACATACTGTCTTTGAGACATTATTGCACATTAAGGAGAGAAATGCAATAGTCTGTCTTTCACTTCTATTTCTGATACTGGGTTTTGTCATTAGCAGCTCCATTCCCGTCTGATCTGATTTTCTCAACCTGTTGTACTGTGACCTCTCTTTCCGTGGCAGCAGTTGAACTTACACTTTTATATATAAGCATATATTTATACTTTACTACACGTGCTCTTGCTTCTTTAATGGACTAAGTTCACTAATTGAACACAAGGTGATAATTCCTCATTTAAAAGTAGCTGCAAAACGTCATCCAGAAATCTCAAAGTTTTTTGTGAGAAATGTTGGCAAACTAACTCTGAAAAGAAAATATGTTTTATTGAACAGTTTCAATCAGTCTGGATTCAATGTCCATACAGTGTGGACAGCAGAAAATTCAGGCCAGAAAATATATTTTAATCTCAGGGGAATTTTAGTTGTTTCTGCTTTCAAACCCTTTTTGTAGTATGGGTTTGGTGTGTCAAGGTCACAATGCAGACAGTGGCACGAACTGGTCAGATGTGGAGTGGAAGATCTTTTTCACACTGTCAAATACCAAAAGGTGTCTTAATAACTGGAAATCAAACTGCAGCATCATCTTGAATCCCTTGATTACTCCAAGGCTCCTTTTGGAGTTCAACATTCCTGAGTTTATTTCCTGATAATTGCGTTAAGAGTTTTCTGCTGCTCAATTGCCTCAGGAATTAGGATATGGTTTTGAGAGCAGGGGAAGGACTCCCCTGCTAGCACAACTCTCCAGAGCAGAAAACATTTCTCATTATGGAAATTATCATAGATACCGTATGAAAAGTGGAAAAAATAATTTCAGAGCTGTGGGAAAGGTCTACTGCAGACCATCATGTTGGACCCATCTTGTTAATCAGGATAAAATGGCAGAGAAGACACAAAATGTTAAGTTCCCACCTTTATTTGGTCACTAGCATCCTTGCAGAGGGGTTCTGTGTACTTTAATTTCTACTTTAAGTCTTTAATTCACTTTTTAATTCCGTCTTTGCTAATTTATTATGTTTTGCTCTTTGTTTGCACCACCTAAAACTAAACCAGTTTAATCCACATATATCTCAAAGTCAGACTTCACCCTGCATTTGCTTTGCGTTTCCACTCTTTGGTAATAGCTTTTACAAGCAGACCAGTTTAAATTCTTAATTTTGTCTAATTCCTCTAAATGCACAATGATTCTTCAACTGGAAAGGAAAGAGAGTAGCTCAGAATGATCCATATGTTGAAGTACTGTATTTTCATCGTTTAAATGATAAACTTCCCATCAAATATCCACAAATGTACATTCATGACTCCCATCCAATGATCTATTGGCCAGAGGCACATGCATTGTTTTAATTTATTTTGGAGTAAAGGTGCTTTCCTGCCGAGTTTGGATAAGCTTGCTATGCACCAAACAGATGTTCAATAAAAGAGACTTTACTGAATATGACAGAGAAACTCAGGGAGAGAGGATGAAGGAAGGAAAATTACAGGATGTGTGGATTCCTGGTTCATCAAACAACAGGCCACACTTTTAATGAGGGCCTTTTTATGGATGGAGCAGTAATGAAACAGAAGGACCAGGGATGTCTTGGAAGAAGGTGACGCTGATGTATTTCTCATGGTGGAATGAACTTTGGCAAATCCACTGCAAGAGCACAGGAAGTCTCCTCATCCTCTTAAGGGTGCAAGCAGTTCCTCCCATCATGGACAAAACACCTGCAAAAATTCAGTTGCATGACCTGGGAGAACTACAAGGCCTGGAGGTGGGCATGTGAGGGTTCCTTCCCACCACGTGAAACACCCAATTTTGCTCTCAGAAGGGAAAAGTGATTCTTAAAACACCCAAGCCTTACATCTATTCAGGCTTTTCCTATTTGGGGAAAGGTGCTATTTAAGGAGGAGTTGAGGAGCACAAAGCTGGCCTGATTCATTGGGAGATCAAAGAGGGAATGCTGCCTTTGAGATAAAGATGGCTCTGCTTTGAAAGGTTTCTCCTTTGTTCAGGGATGTCCACCCACAGTGTGGGACACCTCCTCCCGAGACACACACGAGGAGAAAAGCACCTCCTCTGCCTGCTCCCGGGGAGCTTAACCTCCAATTCTTGGATGTTTCCATCAAAGAGAGACTTCATACCTGACCTTCACCAGCCCCAGCCTGCCTTCGAGCAGGGCAGCACAACAGGGATAGGCCTCCATCTTGTGACAGAGAATTGATTCAATGCAACTTTTGAAGCTGGAAAATTTTAACACCCACTGGAAACTTTCTTATTTGCAAGACGTGAATCCCAGTATTGATTTGCAAGGAAGAGGAGTTGACATTTTCCACCCAGCAATCTACTATGCTTGCCCAGGGGCAGTTCATAACCAGTTTTCCTCACTCTACCTTCCACTATGGATATGTCAATGTGGTGAAAACTTGAAGAATTTAAATATTTTTGTGGGCATTTTGGTAAAATCTGATGGCATAAAAGGTGGAATGGCTCCTGCAGGTGCAGGTCCTCCATCAGTGCTCTCCATCTACATTATTTAATGCTTTCAAAATCAATCCTAATAGTAGTAGAAATGCCTTGGGTCCCAGGACAACCAACATGTGACCTGATCTGGCTGCTGAGAGTAGTAGTAGTAGAAATAATCAATATAGTAGTAGAAATGCCTTGGGTCCCATAGGACAACCAACATGCAACCTGATCTGGCTGCTGAGACTTTCTCTTGGTGTATTGAAGTGGAGAGAAAAGGTAAGAAGGGGTTTCTGGAAAAGGGACCTTTATAATTGAATTTTATAAACTTTCTTTGAGGAAATTCTCAGCTTGGCTTAACTCTCTTACATTCACTTCTTTAGAAGGAACGTCCTTTCTACAACCTACAAAATGAGTATTTTCATGTAGACATGAGGAAATAAAAGGAAAGTGAGTAGGATATACGGGGAAAGATGGCAAAAATTCATGGCAAAAAAGGATCGGAAGAGAAAATAAAAGCTCTAAGTTGTAAATGGCATCAGACCTAACTACTTATTTTTTAAGAAGCTGCTGAGATGCTGGCCTGGATATTTACCAAGCTCTTCCTGGGTAGAACTTGCTGGTTACCAGCAAGTTGAGATGAGAAAGTAACTCAGCCATGGGACTGTGATGGGCTTCTCCAAAATACACATTGAGATTGTTAATTTGCAACGGGGAAGCAACACTGTCCCTTTAATAATAAATTATTTTATAATTTATTATTGAAACCACCAGCCATTCAGAACCAAGGGTGAATAAACAGGAGTTTGCAACATGAAGTAAGATCCTGTGTAGACTTACTGAGCCATTACTATGTGTGTCTACAACCAGAAGCACCAAGTCTCCACCGCCGCTGATGAATTCACACATGATGCTGAAGTTTCAAAACACTGAAGCCTGGGCAATATTTTTCACAAGATGGATTGGCAGTTTTAATAATTCCCAGATCCCAAACACATATGAAACGAGCCCTTGATGAGAAAGGTCTGATTACAAATAACCTGCAGAGAGATGAAAGTTCGTTTTTAAGATCTGTTTTTTTAATTCTGCCTTCAACTTTCAAGAGGCTTCAAAAGAAGGCAAAGACTAGAAAACAGTTTGATTTAATACTGTTAGATGTGTGAAATAAAATGCTGGACAATAAGAGATGTAAAACAAGCAACAAGTGCAAATGACTTAAATCAAATTAAAGAGCTAATTGAAAATAATGGAATTAAACCCTTTTTTGCTTGTTTTTATTCATCTGGTTTTCAGCACTGTTTGCAACAGCATTTTTTTTTTTATCTTCTTTACTTTGAAGAACAAACTTCCTCTGCCATGAAAGACAATGATTTTAATCAGGCTCTGAAATGTCATTCTCTGGGGATGTGGATGTTAAATGCCAGAGAGGAAGAGAAGCACCATCAACACAAACCAGCGGGGCAACCATGGAGTGAAGCGGCCTCGGTGTGTGGAGCTCTGATACAACATCCTGATATCAAGATCCTACAGCTCCCAGCACAGTGATCCTCACCAACACAACCTTGCTCTCATTCTCTCTATATCTAAAGGAATTCTTCTTTTTTGTAACATGCACACTCACAGCTTCAACTGAGCAAATCTCAGACTCCAGCGAGGAGCCACAAGGTATCCACTGGTACCTCTCTATTTTGAGAATAGTTTTTGCCCAGATCACTCAGGATGGACTGAGCTTTCGCTGGTTTTGTTTAAGCAGCTGAAGGGAAATGGCATTTCCATGAGGGTATTTGGGTGTTTTTCTGTCCATTAAAGCAAAGGAGTGACCCCTCTGCAGCGGGGTTGGTGTGACTGCAAACCTGCCTGTGCTGCAGGGAGCTGCTCCTGGGTGCTCCTGGGAGAGGAGGTGTCCCAGCTGGAACACAACTATCCTTACAGCTCCTCACTGTCCACTGCTCTTACCCTGCCCATTGCCCTTGCAGTGCCAGGTTGACTTCTCCTCGCTCTCCTCTGTCCACTCCCAAGCCTCCTCCTCATCCTCCAGCTGGGTTTGAGCTCCAGGGCAGGGATGGCTCAGCAAAGGTGCATTTGCCCAAAGGGCCTGAAGCTTTCAGTGCTTAGAAATATCCTGCTGGGTAGAATCGAGGATTTTAAGGGTCTTATCCAACTTAAATGGTGATTCTGTGATTGCAGAGCACATCTGCAAGGGGATGTTACCTACAGACCTTGAATGAGGCTTGGCTTTGCAGAGCAAAATTAAACCTGTTATAAGCATTTTGTACAGAAAATTCCCCCATAAATCCCTGTCATCAGTGTTCAGAAAGTTTCTCTCTTTTTTTTGACTGGAAGCTCACAGAAATAACTTCCCTGTGGAGTTCAGAGCTGGGCAGCACAGCGGGCTCAGCTGCTCCTTGGCTTTAGAGGTTATTTTTGCTTTATCCCATCCTGCACAGGAGTAAACCAGGCTTGGAGCAACCTGGTCTAGTGCAAGGTGTCTCTGCCCATGGCAGGGACTGGAATAAGATGATATTTTAGTCCCTCCCAACCCGACCCACTCTAGGATTCTGTGATTAACTGTGCTGCCTTTCTCATGGGCAGCTTAATTTGAAGTCTTGCAGAAGAACAAGGGGAAAACCAACAGAGACAACACGAGGACAATTCCCCTGCTTGTGGAAATGTTTTTTTTTAATGAAATTATTTCCCCTGTGTACTGCTGCGCTGCCTCTTCATTAGAGGGACGGGAGAAGTGTGTGCTTGCTCAGTGTTGAGCTCTCATGGTATGCAGGGGCTGCATAAAAAAAATCATTCCTGGTGCTAAAAACCAACCTGACACTGCTCCTTAAGTTTGGTGAATTATCCAATCAGTCTCAGTGGGTTTTTCAGGAAAAGGAACAAATAAAATAACAGGAGGGGAAAAAAAAAAAAAAAAAGGGGGGGAA
>NW_008236209.1:5052318-5071066 GCF_000691975.1 Corvus brachyrhynchos
ATCGGGGTTTTCAGGAAAAGGAACAAAAAAAATAACAGGAGGGGAAAAAAAAAAAAAAAAAAAGGGGGGGAAATAAAGAAGAGAGAAAGCCCACAAACCCTGGTGTGTTCCCATAATAAAGGGTCTAAAAATGCCCCACTCATTGATGCAAAATTACAGTTATTGTTTATCCTCCTTCTACTTCACACAGCTTTATACAATACACACCACGAAAAATACAAGCAAACAACCGACACATTAGTTAAGAGACCTTCCATTTTACTTTGGCAGTTCACGATAATGGAATTTAATTGTGGAAAAAGCTGAATAATTTTAGCTGAATGTCATTTGGTTCATTCAAACTGGGAATCAGGGACATTTTTAACAAAGGTTTTCAAACTTCTTTTGAAATCAGGAAGCTGCTGTGCACAGATAAGGGGAGAGGTTTGAGGATTCTCTATCAGAAATTTCAAGGTTTTTTCCATCTGCTTTTTCACATTAACTGGTAATTATCCAGAAAGGCACATAATAGTGCAGAAATGACAGAAGCTGACAAAGGTTTTCCTAAGATATGTAAATTGTCAGTGATAGGCAAGGTGCAACAGAAAGGCTTTCTACAGCACAATTATTTATGCCAGTTTCATTTGCTTTTAGGTAGCACTGATGGTTCTACTCTGCCGCCGCCTTTATCACAGGCACTGCACATTCCCTCACCACCAGCACACAGGGAAGGTGGCAAAAACTGAGCTTGGAGCTTGGTGGTCTCCTCCAACACCTCTATTTTCTGTTAAATACATGCACAGGGGGCTGTGTGTGGAGATATTTCTGAGGAGTTGGTTATAACCTTCCCCTCCGTTTCTCATGCTCCAGAAATAAATAAAAAATGTGATCCTTCCCAGTGAAACAGTTCCCACGTGGTGGTGGTCTCGGAGCCCACCTTCCTCACAGCAGCTGTTTGAGGGAGAAGGTGTTAGAAGGGACACTCAGCTGTTTGTCTCTGAGGTTCATTAGCCCTCTCTGCTAATTGCCCAATTCCAGCAAATAGATGAACCCCTTAGAGATGCTCAGATAAAGCCCCTTTCTCCAGCTTTTGCTGCCCAGGGCTTCTCTTGCTGAGGTTGGAAAGGTGGGGGGGTTGGACAACCACTCCATTTGCCCTAAAAAATTCAGTGTGGGAATGTAGAATCGTGGAATAGTTGGAGTTGGAAGGGACTCTTTGAAGGTCATCCAGTCCAACCCCTCTCAATGAGCAGGGAAGGCCAGATTTGGGTACTCTGGTTATACTCCTTAAGGAAGGAAAGATCCCCTCTCCCTAAATTCTCCACTCAGTCTCATGGCATTGCAAACATGCCAGCCCCTTGATCTGTCCCAGCAGGTCACCACGCTGGGCTCCAGCTCTTGAACAGGGTTTTACAAGGATATTTTAAGTCTCTGCCGTGCAGAGAGAAGGATGGGGGTTTGATAAATATCCCTTTGCCAAAGGAGAGGTTGGGCTGTGTTTCCGAGTCCTTCTGGGAACTTAATTCTTATCTAAGTAAAGAGTAAGGGGCTGTGCACTGGAGAAATTCCTGCCTGACCTCCCCCTCATTCTGCTCATACTGGAATTACAGGTTTTAATTAACCTTTTCTGGGAATAGGACTTCCTATGTAACTTCACATGTAATGAGAGGTTATAGGAACTTTAATGGATGGAAGGACTTCACCTGCTGTAGTGGCACCAGAGGGGTTATGGTGGGATAATAATTTCCCCTCAGCACCTGAGTGATGTTAAATTAGCTTGATGGGAGGAGTTTCCATGTGTTTGTGGGGGTGAAATTCATTTCCTTTATGGTAATATTCCCTGAAGGTAATGGGGGCTGAGAGAAAGGAAACAAGATGCAACACAACAGATTTGTACTAAAAAACACAACAAGATTGCATTTGAAAGTCAATGGGCTTTGTTATTAACTGTAAGGACTTTCTCTCCTATCTGGAGCTGTGTTTTCCCAAATCAGGGAGGTCAAACCCATGTGAAAGGCTTTGGGATGGATGGAGGGGAAGGATTTCACCCACCAGAGCCATTGGGCTGCAGCTGGTGCCCGAGGAGTGTCTGTCTCTGCAGGAACCAGCCTGGGCTTACTGCTTTTCCTTATTTTATTTTATTTTTTTAAAGACAGATTTTCTTTCAGGGGCTTTTATGCCATAAAGATTCAACCAAAACTTTCAGGAGCTTCTTTACTTGGTCAGTGCTGAGAGGTGCCGGCTCAGGGGGTTTGGGTAAAACATCCCAGCAGCTGGTTTTTGGGGGCTGCAGCCCCAAAACAGCTCCTGTGCTCATGTCCCCTTTTGTCCCCATTCCTGTTAATTCCCCAGACTCCTTCCTTTCCCTGTGCAGCTCCTGGTAGTGCTGGAGGGGCACAACCAGCAGCTCCAGCTGCTGACACTGGGCTGTAACTCCACTGGAAGCCGTAAAAGCCGAAACAGGCATCAAACTTGCCTGGGTTTTAGTAGAAGTCGATAAATTATTAATTGCAAGAGGAAGGCCCAGCTCATGCCCAGGGGAGACCCCAGGACAAGATGAGGTGGGGGACCAGATCCCAAGCCCAGCTGGAAATGGATTTTGGGAATGCATGTGAATTAAATTAGGTGTGTGGGCCAGCAGCATCCTGCTGATATTCACACAGAGCATTTAGGATATTTAAAAAATGCCTGAGTGGTAATTATGTCCTTAAACTTTCTGGATTTCCTTTAGTTTTAGTTTTTTTAGGTTTCTTCTTTTAAATAAAGTTTAAATTACATCAAAAACCACCAGGCCTGTGAAGATGGTCCCGGGTGGTTGGTGCACAGCAGAGCTGAGGACTTTGGAATTGTCATGCACAGACATCAGGTGAGAGCTGGTAAAAGCACTTCGAAAAGGCACAAAGGCACTTAAGGACAGAAACCCTGAGGATGCTCAATAAACAATCACAGGAACGGAGCTGTGAATGTGACTTTGCCATTGTTACACATTTCTGCTCCTGCTTGTAGTGACCGCTTTGGCCACTGTCTAAATACACAGAAATGGCCTGAATGCAGCATCTGGATTATCTGATGTTCGAGTTTTGGGGTTTTTTTCTGCAGCCTCTTGGTAGACTTTGAAAGAAGAAAAGGAAGAAAAAAACTAAACATATTTCAGAGCAATTGAACTGTGTTCACATTAACTTACACTAAAATTATTTTTAATTAAATGGACTTCCCCTGTTTGTAGCTGGAAGGTACTTGTGTGAGATAAAAACTCCATTCTAATAACGCTGTGACTCACCAGCGCTTAATTAGCATCACAACTCAAGGCAGAGGCAGCAGGAAGGCGAGCAGGGAGGTGGGTCTGTGCTGCTGGGTGGGATTTTGGGAAGGGATGCTCAGCCCCCATCCCAGAGCCCACCCAGCGCCGCCAGGAACGCCGGGAGGGGAAATCATGCCTAGGATTTGACACAGTTTGTGGCAAAAGCAATTATAATTAACATTATATTAAATATTAAGTCAAGATCATAAAATGTTGATTGGTACTGATTAGCTGTATAATCCATAATTAGAAATCACTGCACCCTTCAGCAGGTACTGTAGTGCCTTGCCTGTGATTTCACTGCTAAATTAAGTGAGAGTGATTCAGCTTTTGCCCTGAGTTTTACTTCTGCATTTCATTTAGGGCAGAAGCACATTCAGGTAAAGAAAGGCACGGGATCTGTTTCCACTCAGGCTGCTCCCAAACTCTCCATCCCAAGGGCAGCTCCCCATCCCTTCCATGCCCATGGAGAGGCAAAGGCCAAATTTCCCTTGACCATCCTCAGCTCTGCTTTAGTTGTGTCTAAAAGACGTAGGGAGAAGCTTTGGAACTGTCTGGGGGAGTGCTGGACTCCACCATCCCTGGAGGGGTTCAAAATCCATGTGGGTGTGACTTTTGGGGACACTGGGTAGTGGTGACCTTGGCAGCTGGGGGGTGGTTGGTCACAATGGTCTGAGAGGGTTTTTCCAACCTAAATGATTCCAGGGCTGTATGGAATTCTGTATTCTCTGAAAACTCCTTGTGTATTTCCTCACCCCAAAACAGCGACTGCACAAGGCTGAGCAGAGGCCGTGCCCTCCTGGCTCAAGCCAGGATGAGCCAGCATTAGGCAGCTCCAAGGCAATGATTTATTTTTGGCACAAACTCAGACTACCCTTCAGGACACCTCAGCAAGGAGGGAGCAATAGGAGATTCTTTATTCTGATTTGATTTTAGAAGACCAAACCCATCTGTGCCTCGCTCATTAATGGGGTGGAAACAGGGACCCTTTGGGGAGGTTGGTGGCTCTGGGCTGAGGAGCTGCTGCAAGAGGGTGAATTATTCACGTTGTTATCAAGGCTTGCTGCAGCAGCCCTGCTTTCCCCTAATTTTATGGGTCCATTTATCCTGGATATCCGTTTGTAATGGATAATGTCATCATCACACACTGGGAAATGCTCAAGTTTTGCTAAAGTAAAGAACAAAATCCCCTAAACCATGAGGTTTTATGTCTTTGCTGCTAATTTCAGTCACTTCCTTGGCTGGAGACCCAGCTGTGATTTTCCACAGTAGAGCTGGATAAAAATAATAAAATTTGGTGGATAAACTCCCAAGCCCGTGGCAGCCTGGCTGCTAGCTGATCCGGAGGGACCTTCAGAGGCTGCGCTGGGCACCTGCTGGCAAACCCAGGGCTACAGAGACAAAACACCCTGTCGTAATTTCCTCTTCTCCAAAGGCACTTTGGAGTCAGTCCTAGGGAAGAAATCTTTTCATTCCTTCTGCTGTTATCTTTTGCTCTGATTAGCATTGCCTGGGAGTGGAGCTGAGGTGCTGGGCAGAGCCCGGCGCTCTCAATCAATTAAATCAATGCGGCCGTGACGCTCCAGTGACTTTTCCTAACCAAGGTTTGGGCCTAAAAGGAGGACACAGGGAATCACAGGGAATGTGGCTGCTGGGCAGGTGGAGAAAAGCAGGAGAGCTGGGCTGAGGGTCCCTGTTTCCCTGTGACGGATATCATGGAATGCAGCCCCGGACTGGGTCAGGGAGGTACTTACACTCACACACTCGTTCCCACAACCTTTTAATTATTCTCCTTATTGTATTAATGACTATATTTTTATTTAAATCAATACTTTTTAATCTCTAGAGACACCTACATGTTTATTTATATTAAATATATATGTATTTAATACATTTTTATTTTAAATTATTAAGATGCCAGAGACCCTCTCCATCTTCTAAGAGTTATGTTTGGCTAGTTCAGGGAATCCTCTGCCCTGCCTGAGCTCCGAGCAGCCACATATCCCAAGGAGATCTTTATCTGTTCCACCACAAAGCATCCAAACCCTACTCACATTCTTGCAACAACCTGAAAACACCAGCAAGCACCAGAAAATGCTCCCAAACCTCGTGTGTTCTTTGCTGAAGTATGGATCGTGTAAGGGCTACCTCTGAGTGAGCAGATAAATAAATACATTTAAAAATGTAAGAAGATTCCCATGCCAAGAATATCAAAACCAAGGTATTTCCACAAAAAACAAATTGTAAAAACATAAAAGCAGAATGTCCTCTCTCTGTGTCAGCCTCCCCTGGGCAGGAGTGCAGGAGGGTGCCGGGCACAGGGTGCTGCATTCCCAGTATAAAACTGGATTTGCATCTCCTGCCTGGGATGTGCAGCAAATCCTTCCATCCAGCAGACAGCCTTTTGGCTTCTGGAATACTAAAAATGTCATTTTTGCCTGCAGAACCAATGCATTAACTGAGAGAAGGGGCAGCAGAACGAAAGCCTGGAGCTGCTGCTCGCCCTGGAGCTGGAACATCCTTTGAGCAACAGCAAAGCAAGAGAAAGCAGAGACACTCCTCTAAGATGGCTGCAAAGGGAAGGTCTCTGCAGTCCTTTCTTAATCACTGAAGATATTTTCATTTAAAAATATCTGCTTAAAAACAAGTTTAATCTCAAAACAGCATTTTCTGCTTTAAAAACAAAAATCACACGCACACAAAAAACCCCCCACCTTCAAAAATGTCTTGAGTTATTTCTCCTTCAATTTTTTTTTCCAATTAAATTAATTTAAACTGAGTGAAAAGTGCTTTATGCCCTAAGAGCCTGAAACCTCTGGTGTCAGCTGAAACGGGCACTTGTGCTCTCAGCTTCAGCCCTCGCTGCAGGCACCTCTGCTTTGAAGCCTTTGAAGTGTTTGTGGCACAGGAAGAGTCTCTCCTCAGAGAGAACCAGTTATTTTACAGATATTTAATGTGCAAAGAGTGTCTGCCTGTGTTTGGGCTCGGATAACGGGGGTTTCACAAGGCAGGTGGGAGAACAGGGACGGGATCTTGACTTGCAGAACAAAATTGAAGGAAAAATCACCTTGAGAGCGCCTCTAAGATGCTTCCCAGCCTTCATCAGCACCATCCTGAAGGTGCAGATGAAATGATTTGACCTTCAGAAGGACCAAAACCTTTTTTTTCGTGCCAATAGGATTCATTCACTCTCTCAGCACCAGGATTCCCTTAGAGGAAATAATGCCACCAAAAAAGCATGGGAGCACCAGGAGCCAAGGGGCTGAGGATGCCCATCCCCACAGGGCAGCTGGTACAACCCCCCGAGTTTATCTGGGGGATGTGATGCAAGAGCCCTGCACTAAATTTGATTACATTTGATTACTGGTTGGATTTTGGAGCTAATTATTTGGCTCATGTAACGACCTTGCTTGTCATTTGAGAGGCAGCACCTCTGCCTGCATTTCAAAATCTCCACCTTAACACCCAGCAGGACCAATTTTGAAGCTGATTTGCTTAAATTGTTACATTTCCCTTATTTTGAGGGGCAGGGATGCCCAAAAGTTGATGCCTCTGTTTCAGAACAAGCCGCATTTATTCACCATGCACTGAAATTATTCCAGCTTGTAACCACTGAGGTTTAATTAATATTAAAAGCTTAAATCAGCCAGTTCAGCCAGTGTTATTCGAGCACTGATAGTTTGCTGAACATCTTCTCCCATGGACTGCTTTTTAAATAGAAGAAAATACAAAAAAATTCCTACAACATCTGAAATGGAAAAACAATTATTTCCTGTGACTACAGAGTTATTTTTAAGGACATGTAATATATTTTTGCAGAGTCCCTGTTCTAGGAGAGGCTTCTCCTGCTCAGTGTTTGTTGCTTCTCTTGATGTAAACACAAGCAAATACTGGGTAATGGATAGGGAGGATAAATAGGTAAGGAATATAAAATAAACCCTCTGTTTTTTCAAACAATCACCCTTCATGCTACTTTATTTTTAATTCTTCCAGATTTCCTGGAGTTATCCTTGACTCAGCCAAGGTCAGGTGAGACTTCTTCCTTCTTTGCAGACCTGAAGTTTATAAAGCTTCAATCTACTCTTCCATAACCAAATGTTTAGTACCTGCCAGACCATTTTTTCCTTTGGTATTTCTTTTTAACAGTAGTCCTGCTCTTTAACCCACTGGTTCTTTTGGGTTGAGCCAAGGGTTCATCTACCACCTGGAAATATCAAGTTCCAGGAGATAAGAGCATCACCTGCCCTCCTGACAATTCCCAAACTGAATGCAGCACAGAATCTTGGCTTTATCCTCAAAAAAAGGTGATTTTTTTTTTTTTTAATTTTGAGAGGAGGAGAGAATACTTGTAGGAAAAAAGAACAGATGAGAAGGAAGAGAGAAGATCAGTGAATGTCCAGCATTGATTTAGAAACAGGCCCTGCCAAGCAGGGGGAAAAGGAACCTTTCCCAATCCATTCCTTTTATGGTTATTAGTATTGATACTGTATTTCTCTTGGCTCCCAAAAGGAAAAGTGGTAAATGAATTAGGAAAAAAAATACATTTCTGTAAATAATTTTTTTCCAATTCAGATGTTTTTAGGAAACGAGGGGGGAAAAAAAATCTGTTTCTCAAATGTCAAGGACTTGAAAGACTAAAAATACACCACCGGAATAAATAAATTAACCCAGAAGACAGGACTGATACTCTGCAGGCATCAGGGATTAAATAAATTCACTAAATTCAAAGTGGTATTGCAGATAAGAGCTCTTTGTGCTGCAGCATGTACAGCTTATTGATTCTGGGATTGAGGTGCTGTGCACTCTTGTAAAAGGGACTCTGCGTGATATGGCTTAATCCTGCCGTAATGCACAGCCCCGTGCTCTGAGCATGGAGCCTGCTCCCCTTTCCCCATTTATTTTAATTTGGTTTGTGCCTTCATTTGCTGCACCACATCTGTGCCCTCTCCCCCCAGCCTTCCCCCAGCACTGTCTGAGGGACAAGGGGCACTTCAGGAGGTGCTGAGCCAGCAAGAGGGGGACTGGTGCAGGAAGGGGCCGTGGGCATCTTCCACAGGGCTGTAACACCCCAGCACTTCCCTTTTCCGGCGTGTTTTGGGGGCAGTGTGGGGACAAGGATCCCCAGCAATGCCTGCATCATGCAGGGACCTTTGGGGAGCAGCTCAGGTGGGATCCTGGCTCTGCACACTCACATTTTGTTACAGGAGCCACCAAGGCAGCAGGAACGTGTCTGACCAAGGTCAAAAAACCACCTGCCCAGATAAGATGGATATTTCTCGACAAAAAAGAAACATTGGAAAGGTCTGTAATAAATCCCAGAGGGGATGTTCCACACCCAGCTGGAATGAAGGCAGGTAAGTTCCAATTTACCTGTTCTCCATGGCAGAGGGTGCTTTCACCCCCTGGTCAGACGCTGAACCTCCAAAGTCACTCCACATTAATACAGAAGAATGTTCAATTCCTCCTTTGGAAGCTCTCCTGGTGCTCAGGAGCTCAGATCTCCTCCGCAGGTTGCTCTGAAGGGCCAGTAGAGCTCTCCAAACACAGAACTTCATCCTTTCCCAAGAAAGACAGAAACCTCCCATCCTCTGGAGGTGTGAGAAAGCAGCTGGGCAAGGCTGTGATGCTCTCAGGGTGTGCTGGGCTCCTGGGTAATGTCTCCTTGGGTGAGGTGGACCCAAGCACCAGCACCTTCCCAGCCTTGGGGCATCCTTGGGTGTTGGCTTTCAGAATCACTGGAGAAAGAGCTGATCTGACCAAGGGGAAAGACTTTTATTATTATTTGTTGTCTCTTAGGAATGAGGGAAGAGCTCAGGGAAGAGCTCCATGGCATGAAAAAAGGTGGTATAGGGGCTTGTGGGTAACGTCCCCAAATCCCTGTGTCTCACTCAGGTTTGGCAAATCTCCCAATATCTTTCACCAAAATCAAGCTCTTAATCTCAAGACACCTCTCCTCTCCTACGTAAGGCTGCCTCCTGAGCACGATCCACAGGGCCCACGTTTCAACACCCAGGATTCATTAATATTTCCTGCAGAGTGCTCAGTAAGTAGCAAATAAAGCAGGAAGTGTCCCAGATGTTGGAAAGAAAAAATGGAATTATTCATTGCTTACTAACATCAAATGCTAATGTGAGAAAAGCATCCTTGAAGAAATCCTTGACTAAAATTCATCAGAGTGATGTGAAATCACTGTTTTAATTATGCATTTTGAATGTATTTATTAGTCCCGGTTCTGATCTGACTTACAGATGTTTAGCAGCGATAAGGGTCTGCTGCAGCCTTTGGAATTACTCATGATTTATAATGACAAAACTTGGATCAGAATTAGGTCCTTGTCACTACTCTATAATATCCTTTCATCAAACTTCACATTCAACAGATGAAAGCAACCGTGGTTTCTGCAATTTCCATCTCCACCACTGAGCCAATGAGTTTCTTTTTTGAAATTTCTCCTACAGAAATGATGACTCTCACAGCAAATTTTGTCTGCTTGAGTTATGCTTGCCACAAGAAACTTGAGAGCAAAGGAATTGGACTCTTTAATCCACCAAAATGGTGTGTTTGGCCTTGTGCTGGCAATAAACACAGAATTTTAATGGAGGAATTAATTGCTTTGATTATGCAACGCTACAATCTGATTCTTTCTTATTGTTGTGACTATTAGATATATATCTAATATTGAGAGATTTTCCAAACCTGCAGAAGATCCAGAGATTTGATGAGGTTACCCAAAAAGCTCAATACCAGACAACAAGTGGAGTGTGCTCAATACCATTCAAGATAGAACACCTTCTGGTCAAGAATGATTCAAAGCCATGTGGTTTCCTTCCAAAGAATGATGGAATTTTAAACTATTGCTTGTTCTAGAGCTGATCCAGAAAGAGCAAGTCTCCAGGGATGCTTTACTCTCTAAGGCACGAATGCATGATTAAGGTAAATGTATTCCATAAATGCCTTGATGACATCAAACTAAATTTTTTAAAGAACAGATGGAGAAAGTTAATAAATATTTCATTCCATAATATAAAACTCACTTCTATATTCACAACTTCAGGGATCCTCAGCTTCACAGATATCAATAAGTCTGATGGATTTCTTGCTGCATTCTCATTCTTCTGCCTTGGTGTCTCTTATGGGATCATCATTTCTGCATGCTTGGATTGTTTTATGGGATCAGTGAAAGGCAAGTGACTGTAAATCTTGACCTCTTCTGCTCCTGGATTATATACTTTTATTCTCTGTGACCATAAGTGTTCATCTCCACATTGAATAGATAATTAAATGACAAAAATTATTCAAAGGGAATTTATAGTGAGAAATTATCCCTTGAAGAACTGAGGCATAACCCAAGGAGAATCAGGAAAAAAACCCAGTTTAGAATGGCCAAATAAAACACTAAAATTTCTGTGTATTTGGGAAAGTCATGAAACATCCATTCACTGGGAAAAAACCACGATTTTTACCTGCATATCCCAATTCTATTCAAACAAAATTTCTATTAAGGGAAAACAGTGTGGATATTGCTTAAGAACTGTAGGCCAAGCCTGTTATTCATATGAAAGAACTAATCTTTACATGGGGGAATTACAATTTCTCACTCTGTGTATGCCATGAATCTTGTAAAAGAATAATTAGAACTTGCTCCGAAAGGAAAGAAACGCCAGACTTGAATAATATTTTAGGAAGAGCATTAACAAACATTTTTACACTGCCAACAATCTTCAGCGCTTCCTAGCAGAGATTTACATTCCATTATTAATTAACTGCACTGAGTCAATAGTGTGACATAAAGCTCAGGAGATGTGAGTTGAGCACAAACTCTGACATCCACGAGAACGGCGCATCTGAGAAGTTTGATTTAAAATTTATGCAAATGATTTCAGCAAGCAAGGACCCAACAAACTACTTCAAAGCACCACGCTCCAGCCCGAAAAACATGACGAGATCAAATCTCTGTCATTCCTCAAGTGTCTTTACAAAGCTCTGCACATTCAGGATAAATTATTTCAGCCCCAGTACCCGGATAGTTTGGTGGAGAATTAGGAGGGGATTGCTCTTCGTAGGGTCACTGCCACGTCAGCCAATCACCTGAGCCACTGCAAGAATTTAAATGTATATAAATGTTATAGAATCTGTCTTTTTGGATCTGACTCTTGTGAGGTGTCCGTAGAATACAACAAGGTCCCAGCTGAGCTGCCTGACAGCATTGACCAAAACAAAGCCAAAAAAATACCAATGCTATTGTCCCCACTCCCATTCCCCCAGCTGCCACCATCATTCAGTTTTTCGGTGGAAAAACTTCCCAAAACTGTGTCTAGGGAAAATATTCAATTCAGAGTAATGACAAAAATTATTCAAAATAAATTTATAGTGAGAAATTTCCACTTGAAGAACTGATGGGGCACAGGCACAACCCAAGGTGATATCACAGTATCATGCCCTTGTCCCCCTCCTTTTCCCTCAACCGGGATCATTTTTCAGTTTTTGGGTTGGGAGTCCCCACAAAACTGCATCCAGGGAAAATATTAAATGCAGAGTAAAGCATTGCTGTAAAGAAATACTAATTAATTCATGTTATGTTTCAAGACACAGAAATTGGTTTATTCCCTTAATGAAAGTTAGCTTAGGTCCAGGTATATTTGTATCTTCGGAATCAGGGCTTTTAAGGACGAAAAAAGTTTCTCATGTTTCCCGACATCCCATTAAAATGGTTGTCCTTTGATGTCAATTAGAGCCAGCTAAGAAAAAAAAAATCATCCTTAATTGCTTTTTAGAAATAGACATTATTGCTTGCACCATCACAGCCAGATTCGATTTCCTTTTACAAGAAACCAGGATGCTGGGAATGCTGTAAAGCTCCAGCTCTGCTGAATATGGATGTGGAGCTCTGCTGACAGAGAGCTGCTTTCCCTTGGACTGCAGAGAAAACTGGTGCAAACCTGACAAACGTGCTTGAAATATCTCCAAAGTGGAAAAAGGCTGGAGCTGGATGTTCAGCTGAGGCTGGTTTGGGATGGGCAGTGCTCTGGACACCTCTGCTCTGGAGCCAGGCTGGGAGAGCTGGGGGTGCTCATCTGGAGAAGGCTCTGGGGAGAGCCTTCCAGTGCCTGAAGGGGCTCCAGGAGAGCGGGAGAGGGACTTGGGACAAGAGATGGAGGGACAGGACAAGGGGGAATGGCTTCCCACTGCCAGAGGGCAGGGAGAGCTGGGATATTGGGAAGGAATTCCTGGCTGTGAGGGTGGGGAGGCCCTGGCACAGGGTGCCCAGAGAGGATGTGGCTGCCCCAAACCTAGAAGTGTCCAAGGCCAGTTTGGAAGGGGCTTGGAGCAACCTGGGATAGGGGAAGGTGTCCCTACCCATGGCAGAGGGTGGAATGGGAGGGGCTTTAAGGTCCCTTTGAACCCAAACCATCCTGGGATTCTATGGATGCTCAGTTCTCCATCCCTGCCTCCCCATAAGAGTGAATGTAACCTACCCTGATAATTGTAGCTACAAAAATTATCAAGTCCTCAGAATTTGGGCATGTTTCTTTACAAGGAGCATCACCAATTTTCTCAAAGCCTTCTCCACATTTGTCTTACTGCAGGGAATCCATAATGTCTCTGCCCACCAGGAAGAAGAGGAGTCCAGAGAGTAACACCAGGGGCACCCCAGCAGCAGCAAACATGAAGGACCACCCATAGTAGACGTGCACAGGGACATCATCCAGGCACTTCTCGCTCCTCTCCAGGAGGATGTACTTCTGGAAGTCAGCTGCAAACTCCTTCCACATCACAAAGAGAAACACGAGCAGGAGAAACAAACCTCCTGGGAAGAGAGAGAAAACTGAGTTATTCTCTGTGCAGGAAATACAGGAATAAAGGTGAGAAAAGATCACAGCAGCTTCTCATCCATGCTCTCCACCAAAACTTTGTGTTGCAGAATTGTTGCTCCTGATGTTGCTCTGCAGGTTCCTGTGGAAGCCGAGGCCACTTGCCATGGGAGAGCCCCACACCACAGTGATCAGTTCCTGCCCTCTGACACCTTGTGCTTTGATCTCCAGCACTTCTGAAGGCTCTGCTCCAACGGGATACGGCCATGGAGAAACCAGCGGAGCAGGGCTGATGTTCCCAGCAGGGACCTGCGTTCCTCTCTCAGAGGTGGAATGCTACACCTTTTCCACTCAGACATGAATGAGGAGACACCAAGACTTCTTCCTTTTTTGTATCTGCCCTTCCAAGCAGTGTCATAGCCAATTTCTACCAGGAATCAATCCTGATGATGGCCAAATTCTGCCACTGAACCTGCCACCCCCAGGGCCAGCAGAGCCTGCAGGGCCACCACGTTATGGAGTGGGAAAGGGACACAGCCGTGAGATATTAATCTTAGGTGGGCTACTAAATACCAGAATAACAACAAGAATAATAAGCAGCTTATACCACAGGGCTCAAAGCAGGTGACAAAAATTAGAGTGGCACAAATCTCATTTACTGTGTATCATTAAAAATATATATCTGTGGCGCATTTTAAACTCAACATCCATTAAAGCTGAACAGTGATGGTGTGATGACAGGTCTGAAAGCAGTTCAGAAATATCTGATCTTCCTACTTCACAGGTAGAAGCTGCTATTTTTAAATGGCGCTGTATAACATATAGATATACACACGCACACATATGAAAGAAATACATTACAGCTTATATTATTTTTATGGTTGAAGTGAACAGCTCGAAATTAATTTAGTTGACAAGTTACCACACAGTTCTGTGGCTGTGTTGTGGCTTCTGCAGGATTTAATTTCTCCCCTTGCCATTTTTAAATCAAAGGTAGTTGTGGTGTATTTAATTATTCTTGCTGGCAGCTTATACACTCCAAAATCCAGCTCTTGTACTAAGGAAAGGAAAGGAAAGGAGTAAAGCTTGACATTGATTTATCTGCTTAGGGAGGTTACTGAATCTTCAGTCAGAGAAAACACGTCTGTGTTTTACTGTGATTCTGTTTATAATGGTTATAAAAACATCTCAGAGACAAAAATAAGACTCACAAGAAGGTAAGAGGCTTCAAAGTCCTCACTAAGAATGAGAGAAATTGCAGTTCCCCACCCTAAGCTGTCACATTTGCTAAACTGCTTCCCATGCTCTAAAAAAGTGCAACCCTATCAATCAAAAATTGGTGTAGCCATACGAATACTCTTTACATCTCCCCATGCTGATATTCCAGCCATTCTCCTTGACGTGGAGGAGTCCTTGTTTTTCCTGGAGAGGCAGGCGAGGAGTTAAACAGCAGCTGCTGGAACATTTGCATGTTCATTGAGGTTTTGATACCACTTGAAATTAAGTGCACAAATAAATATTTTACACTTACTATGATAGTTGTATGCTTAAAATACCAATTATTCTACTATAAGAAAACGATGGCGTGTTCAAATAGTCGCATGTCCCTTACAAAATACAATGTATTGATAAGAAGGCAATTAAGTCTTTATTACTGATGTAATTTAAAATTAAATTAATTAGATAGCAACTGAACCTTGAAAAGTGCTCCTTTAAAGATCAATTTCTATTTCATTAACTTATAATACCTACCGTAAGAGACGCAAATGAAAGCGCAGCCCCAGTGGGACAGAGAACGTGCGTATGGAAAAGTACTTTGGAATTTTGCTTTAAATAACCAGGAATTCTGTGCTGATTTCTCCCAGGACAATTTAGATGGCCTAAGTCTCATTTTTTGAAGTAATCAGATGAAAACCTTCCAGTTCTTACTGAGAAGGGTGTGGGAAGTCCCACGTGTGGGTGGTGCCATCCCCAACCTCTTCATGAGATAAGGAATGGGAATTGGCCCCTGCTCTGTCCTCAGGAGAAGCTCCAGGTCTTGTATGGAAGGATTTATTATTAAACAGGTACTGGAGGTGATGGCATGGCCATGGCATCTAAATTAAGAATGTTTTCACACTCTGGGCAAATGACAAGAATATGTAAAGCAAGCAGCCTTCTTCCCTGGAATAATTACAGCTGAGCAATGAAGAATCCCTGGGATTTACACCATGTCCTCGGTGGGAAAGGAAAATCAGAAGGGCAGGTGCAGCCAAAGGATGGTGGGAGCTCAAAAAGGGCAGCTTACTGAAATCTGCTCAGCCAGAAATCCTTGTTTGGAGCAATCACAAGTATCCCTGAACCTGTCTAGAATTTGTCACACTTACAGCCATGAGCAGAGTCTTCATCATGAGAAAATCAGGAAGTTTCACTCCCATATTACCAAAGTGTTTGGCATTTTTGGTTTTTTGCTGTTGTATTTGGGATTTTTCATCTGTTGAACAGGTTTCACTTTACTCCCTCCTTTCTGGGGCTTTTAGTGGAAAGCAGAAAATCATCTTTGTTTCCTGCCAGCTTTGGATGTAGAAACCAATTCCTTCCTGCTTTGGGCAGCAAGATGAAAAACTAAAAAAATGTTGTTTTCTGCCCTAAAAATGAGACCGTCATTGGCACCCACACCTGAGACACAGGGTGTGTGTTGGGTTTGGGTAAGTGAAGACCTCACCAAACCTCCTCCCCATGCCCATCTCAGCATCCCTGTGCTTTCTCCACTGGAAAATTACCCAAGTAATCCCTTCCCTTGTCTCCTTCTCCCTCTCCTCCTTTTGCCTCTGTTCATTAGGATGGAACTAGGAAAAATTAACTGTGAAACTCCATCTCCAGGCTGATGAGGTCAACGGCATCTTCTGGGGAGGGGCTAATTGCCAGAAAATTGCAGTGGGGTATTAAATCTGTCTCCTTTGTGAGCTGCAGATCCGGGAGCCCGGAGCTCCATCCCCCTCTCCCAGCGGACCTGCGTTTTCCGTGTGGGTAAATTGAAGTGGAGCTTTTCCCTTCTCTCACTTTATTTCCTTGTGACGCCTTTATAGCTGCTAATTGTGGGGACAGGTGAGTGAACTCAATCTTTAACTCTTATTCTGGGGAAGCTACTGAACTTTTGTGTAATCTGCTAATTAGGAGAATAATGAACTTTGACTCGTTCTCCTCTCTCACTCGTTTCCTCTTAAAGGATGTTAATAACGAGGAAATGGAGGGATGACCTTCAGCTGCCCTTCCATAACTGTCAGCCTTCACTGCACGTGGGGAGCCTGAGACTGCCAAAGTGGAGCAGCTCCATTTGGGAAGCAGAATTTGAGCAAAAAATTCAGCCCTTTAACTGACAGGACTGGGAAATCTGCCTTTTTTTCCATGCTGTCGGGTCACACTGAAGAACAGGTTGGTCCCACCATGGGCAGGGACAAGACCCATCATCCCAGGTTGCTTCAAGCCCCATCCAACCTGGCCTGGAACACTTCCAGGGATGGGGCATCCACAGCCTCTTTGGGTAACCCGTGCCAGTGCTGCACTTCTAAGTCTGGTCTCTAAAATGCCCAAAGGAAAAGAAAACTGAGGAGCACAAGGTAGGAAAAATGAAGGAGCACGAGGAAAGTTGTCTCAGCAACTCAAAGAGCTTCCAGAAGTTGCAGCAGAGAGCTCATCCAGCCCTCTTGGTGACATTGTAGTGACAATTAACCAACCTCTGACTACTGAAACAAGGGGACAATCAGGCACTGGGCAGGATCTGCCACCCCTTGGAAGCACTGAAGCTCATTCTGAGATGGCAAATGCTGGAAGGAAAGCAGCATGCTGGCTCTTGGCTTGTGTATTCCAGGTGCTTTTGGGAGCAGGCTGGCAGGGAAAACTGCTCAGCTGGGGCTGTGGATGTGCAAAGGCAGCACCAGCAAACGTCAGATGGGCTCCAGCTCTTTCCAGTCACCCAGTGGAGGAAATCCAGAGAAATGCCTCCAGTGCTTTGGAAGGGCTCTCAGCAACGCCTCCCAAGGAGCAGTCCATTGGTTATGGGAGCTGGCACAGCCAGATTTGCCCTCTGGAATGTACAGTAAATAAAAGGCATCTCAGAGGGAAATCCAAAGGGATCCACTTGAGCCATAACAATTCTTGCCCTTCGGTGCCAGATTCCCCCTGAGACAGAGGGACACACAACCCTCCTCAGGACCATGCCAGGCTGGTCACCCATAAATGTCTGGGAATGCATTTGCACCAATAGTGCCTTTAAAGCCCTTTTGGTAGAAAAAGTGACATCATTTTGCAATGAATAACCATGACCTGTCCCAAAGTAGGGCGTTCGTGGGCAGAACAAAGCTGTCGGTGAAGGGTTCCCTTCGAGTCCGGGACATCCCGCAGTCCTGGTGCTCCATCTCCCCATCGACTGCCAGACCACATTCCCACCCTGCAGATTGCCAGCTTTTTCACACTTCCTCAAGGAGAGATCATTTCTTCAAGGGAGGTTAATTAACACTGACCCGCAGGCCATGATTAGAAGAGAAGAGGTGCTTTCTCCTGCATCATCCCTCCACATCCCGCTATCCGAAGGAAAGGGATGGCTGGAGACTTGAGGCTGTGTTAAATCCATTGTTCCTACTGCTTAGCGCAATTATGCAAAATATTTTTAGAAGGGATAACAAGAAAATAATCATGGAGGGATGCAACCCAAATCCATCCAGAAGCCGGGGTCAAGCAGGATCCAGAGGTCTGAGATCAGGATAAGCCCCCCCAAAAAAAAGGATCAGTTGAAACACTAAGGAAACTTTGCTGAAAAAAACACTGAATCCTTCTGCTATCATTTGAATGGAAAATATAGTAGGAAGTGTCTTCCAGCTGAACTCGTTCCCCCGAATGACTGTTAATAACAATGATTGCTGTTCAGATTGAAGCTGCATTAATACAAACTTCAATTTTAACAGCAGCATCTTTGTCTGATGCCAAGAGGTTTATGTGATGCATAATCAGCTCTTCTAAAAAGTGTCACATTCTAAGCCCCAGCCTTTTAATCAAGGAATAGTCAAATAAAGTGGAAAAACAATGGAAAAAAAAAAAAAAAAAGAAGAATGTTGAGTATTACTTAGCATCCTTTTCTGTGATATTTCTGCCTAACGTGCAGGCTGGACCCACTTCTCAGGGACATCTGCTGCCTTCTGGGAGCCTGGACTACAGATGGGAAGAGAAAGCTCCCTGCCGTGGTACAGCCCTTGGATTATTATCCATTATGGGATCACAACAACCCCACGGAAAACTACAGGCTTGGGGCAGAGTGGCTGGGAATCTGTTTGTGGAAAAGGCCCTGGGGATGCTGGTGCCAGCAGCTGGACACGAGCCCAGAGGTGCCCAGGTGGGCAAGAGGCCAATGGCTCCTGGGCTGTCCCAGCCGAGGTGCGTCCAGCAGGCCCAGGGCATTACCTGTGCCCTGTGCTGGCACTGCTGGGGCACCTCCAGTGCTGGGGACAGCCCTGGGACCCTCAAAACAAGAGAGACATTGAGGGGCTGGAGCGTGTCCAGGGAAGGGAACAGAGCTGGGGAAGGGTCTGGAGCACCAGGAGAGGCTGAGGGAGCTGGGAAAGGGGCTCAGCCTGGAGCAAAGGAGGCTCAGGGGGGACCTTGTGGCTCTGCCCAACTACGC
>NW_008236209.1:5071155-5072205 GCF_000691975.1 Corvus brachyrhynchos
TCAGGTGGGACAGCAGCAGCAATTTCTTCATGGAAAGCATTGTCCATCTCTGTCACAGACTAACCAGGGCAGTGGTAGAACAACCATCCCTGGAGGAATTTAAAAGTTGTGTAGATGTGGCACCTGGGGGCATGGGTCAATGTCAGGACCTTTCTTGTTAGATATTTTCATTAATGTTTTCAGGCCTCCCAAATCTGGGCACACTCAAAGCCCAAAGTGAGAGCAAAGACAGTGTCTCATGTTTGATTAATGCCAGATATGAGGAAGCAGGAGCTGGTGAAGGATCTGCAATTAAGCAGTGTTTTTTCAGAGAAAAGCCTGATTTCATTACGAAGTTCTTCACTTGGCGCAGCTCAACTAAGCTCCAGCCTGTGGCTGCTTGAGTCATAAAAGAGCTTTTTTCTGAGTTTGAGTCACTGGTATAAATCAAGTATTTCTACTATTGAAGCCAGTTGTTCCTCTCAAATACAGAAAAGGAAAAAGCCCAAGTGATAATTCAGTAGAATCATTGGTAACAGCAGTGGGAAAAATGAATAAATGCCTATTTTTAATTCATTTTCCTGCAGTGCCATCGTTTCATCTTTTCAGGTCTCCTTAAGCCAGCCCTCTCATTTTGGATCACGGGGTTTGCCTTTCATCACTCTGTGGGCTTCTAGCTCTATCAAAGCTAGCAGCAGAGGCAGGAGCAGCCCAAATGCAAAGCCTGACTTTGGGGAACTGAGCGGGGCTGATGCTGCCCAGCCTTAACACACCTGCAGCCTTTACTGAAATAAAAGGGTTGCATAGAGGAATAGTAAAAAAATAGTGATTTTCAAAAATCTCAGCCTTGTCAGGATTAAGGATTATCTTGCTAAAGCCTGGCTGAGCATAGAATCATGGAATCACAGAATGGTTTGGTTTGGAAGGGGCCTTAAAGACCATAAAGGCCACGGACAGGGACACCTTCCACTGGACCAGGTTAGTCAGAGCTCACAGGGGTTTAATTCCACTGGGGAAGAGGGAAATCTTTTGCTGCTCCCATCAGAGCCCCATCCACCACAGCAGCACCTC
>NW_008236209.1:5072281-5078681 GCF_000691975.1 Corvus brachyrhynchos
CCCGACTTTGTAGGAGCGGGGACTGGAGAAGGGGACCCCACACACCAGCAGGAGCCCCCCCACGAGCCCAGCAGCCACGGCCAGCAGGATGAACGCCGTCCAAAAGCCTCTGTACACTGCAACGGGAGCAAAGTCAGAGAAAGGAGATGGAAAGAGGCTTTGTACAACCTCAGAAGTCTTTTTCTTAATGATTCCGTGTTTAACTCCCGCTTTAGCAACAGTAAAAACAACAACCTGTGACGCTGCTGTGACAGGCAGAGCTGAGGCTCCGGCTTTGCCAGGGCACCTGGAACAGCCACGGGTTCAGGGGGAATGTCATGCCCTACAGAATGGAACTGGAATGAGGCCAAAGGGTTGGGAAGGCTTGCCAAGGAAGCACACCACGAAAGGGGGTGGGAGGAAAGGACACCGTTCTTAGCTGTGCCAGGGGGTGTGGAAAACCTTGGCAAGAAAGGAAAGAAAATAGCAAAATTTGGAGAGGTGCAATCAGACCACAGCTTTGTTCCACTTTAATTAACACTTCGGGAAGGTGCCAGGCTCCTGGTTTAAAATAAAGGCGGTGTTTGTTGGCAGGACTGCAGGGAAAACAGGAGCTCATGAGCTCCCCCATTAGTGGCCTTGTTTGACTCCGGGAAAGAGAACGGGGCCGGGGAGCAGCTGCCTCTCCATCCAAGGAATTTGGGGGTTTTGTTGTGTACAACCATCCCAGGCGGAGCCGAGCAAGCTTGGTCCATCGCATCCCACCAGATGGGACAGGATGGGATGTAGCCCACAAATATAAGTCTCCCAGTAGCCAAGTGTCTTCTAGACACTGCCATAAACCTTATCCAAAGGTGGTGGTCTTGCAGCAGAGACCCTCTGATACCCTGTTCCCCACCCCCTGATTAATCTGACCCCTTGGACCACCACATCTCGCCCTGCCTGTTGTTTTCCAGAAGCTCCAGTTCGATTTAAGCCGAGCACGAGCAAGTGGGTAATGCTGAAATGATTCACACTTGAAAGAAAAATGATACAGAGAAGATGCGTTTTCCTCATTTGAAACCATTTTGTCAGGAGAGCCACTTAGGGAGAGATAAGTATCTTGAACTCTCCAAAACCACAGAATTCATTTTCATGTTTAACCTCCCGTCACCCGTTTCTCTCAGGGAGCCTAAGAGGATGCAGATAAGGCAGAATTATCTCTGGAGCAGGTAATAGCTGGAGGACCCCTCTCCTTGGACAGCCTCCTGTTTTGTCAGCGTTTGCAGATGAAGATGGGCTGGTTAGAAAGAAAAGGGTGTTCACGACAGAAGCGGCTGCTCCCCCCGAGGGCTTTGCACAGGATTGGGGCAGGGGAGGAGCCCTGCCCAAAATGTGGAGGCTGAGCCGCCCCACGTCCCCAGGGGTGACAGGGACAGGCAGAGCCCGCAGCACCCCGGGCGCAGCCCCCCCTTCCCGGCATCTTCACAGAACCCTTACGGTCAGAAAAGACCTCTGTGAACATCGAGATCGAGCCGGGACTGTCCCAGGGGACACGCCTGGGAGGCAGCTGGGGAGGGTTCCATAGCCGGGCTGACAGGCAGGGACAGATGCCTCCAGCGCCCTTTATTTAGGACGGAAAAAATAGTGTGTGTTGATCAGCGGGATCATGCAGAACCTGGACGCTGTGCCCGTCTCTCCCAAGCAGAAACAATCCCACAGCTTATCCCGCGTGTTTGCCGCATATCCTGCACCAGCTCCTCCTCCTCCTCCCTCCACAGGTCCCTCGTATCCATTTGACACCGCGGAGCGTTCCTCGGGGTGGGAATCCTGCACAGCACAGCCAAAGAAACGAGCTGCTCTCCCTCACATGCTCCTACTGACAATGGTGTTTTTTTTTTTTTTTAATTAATTTCTCATAGAGGAAAAAAAAATGAAATAAAACTAAAAAAAGGTACTGCTAAAGGCTAAGGAAAAGGTCAAGATGTTTGTTTGTGCAGAACGTCTGCCCTGCTTCCCCGGAGGCAGGGCAGACTGATGCACACTATTTAAAGAAATCAATTCATTTCAAAAAAGATCATTTAATTAATTCTAACTGCTGCCACCAATTTAGCAAATTAAAATTCCTAACAGCAGCTGATTCATTAAAGAACTCAGAAAATATAGAGAAACATAAATAAAAAGGGACCCAGTTGAAAGGGAGCTCTCCAACTGCGTAGTGTTCAGTGCATTAAAAATAAGTCAGTCACGAGGGTTTTCTAACAATTTGGTCTTTAACTGATTTTCCAGGGCTTGTTTATTTTGTCTTGCAACAATTCAACACCTGAGCTATCCCAGGAAACCAGACTCTGGGACCAAGTCAGCACTAGACTGGGTTTGGGTCTTCTGGCTCCAGCTCTTCCCAGTGAGTGAGGAGGTGGGAGAGAGCGGATTTATCCTCCTGCCTTACTCATAGGAGTAGGTGCTGAGCACCCAGCGGGAGGCAGCAGAGCCCATCCCAGCACAGCTGGGCTGGAGGAGAGAAAACGTGGGAGAACATCTCAATGTGTGCTTGGGGCAGCCAACCAAGCAGGACTTGTTTGTAAAGGAGCTTTCCAAAGGTCTTGGCCATGCTTGGCCATGTGCATTTACAACAGGAGAACCACAGCACTGACACGCACCCCAAATCTCTGCCTGATTCCTTGGAAAAGGAGCTGCTGGGGGAGAAGGAAAGAAACTCACCTGCAGTTGTGTCATAGGAGGGATGGGGAAAAGGTCCGAGAGCAATGGGCATGGGGAAGAGGTAGCCATGCATGCAGAACTTGGGGTGTGCTTGGCTGGCTGGAAAAGATGAAAAAAAGAAGAAGAATTAAATCCCTGTTTGCTTTTATTTCCAGCAGAATCACAGTTACAGGATTGAGATGGTGATGTGCTGTTGTGCAAAACCTGCAAAACCCTCAGTGACATCAGAATGCTGGGGAGGCAAAAAAGATAATGAATCTTGGTTAGAGAGGAAAATAAAAATAGAAATAAGAGTTACGAAAGATCTGACACTGTTCCTTGCACATCCTCTCATCTTCATAACCTGAGTCTGAGGTGGACAAAAATCATGAAAGATGGAACAACTGAAGTCAGTGTCAATATTCTCGTTGCTGTTTTCCTCCAGAGAATGTGCCTGACCACCTGGAAGGGTCAAAGTGTTTGGGTACCAGAACAAGGTACTTCCAAGACCTCCAGCTGGTGAGAAGGAAAAGCACAATTAGAATGGAAGTGCCCCATCAATATTAATACCACTGAGGCTTATCATGATTAACAGTAATAGAATGAATGTTAAATGAATTAATTAATGGTTGGCCACTTATTTAAATATGTTCCCCAGCTCAAAGGAGCACTTTATAATAGGTGGACATTAGTTCATGCTAAATTGACTATGGAATACCTATTGAATTAATTATTACATCCACAAGAGCAGCAAATTAATTTGCCATGATCAATCCTATTATAATAAATACCTAAAGAAGTAGCAAAAAAAATTGCCAGTTATCAGAGTGACTCATTTTACTTCAGGTAAAATTATATTATGTATTTCCATATAATGTAATTCAGCAGCAAACTCCCTGTCTCAAGCCTGTCCTTTTTTATCACAAACTTTCTGTGTGAAAAACCTCCCATTGTTCAGTTGAACGGTGGCGGGAACTATTCCTGCAAGATTTTACAGGAAACAGGTCAGGGACTGGGGGACAGCGAAGTCATTTGAAATTTTAATCACTGCAGAGTAAATTTAGTGTGGGAACCTGCATTATTTGCAGAGAAGTGCCCTCTGAGGTGATTGTGCTGCTCCACAACCACAGGAACATCCTCCACCGAGGCCTCGGTGGGCACAGGCCCAAGGTTTTTGTGGTGTTTAAAGCCTTTGCAGAACTTATTTAAAATTTGGGGGGTTTTATCCCAAATCCTACTGTAGAGTTGTGGCTGCCAGCAGGGCTGGTGCCAGCCATGTCCTGGGGTGGTCTCACTCCTTTCCTATTCCTTGTGGGAGCACCTGGTTCACTGGGCCAACCCTTCACTGCACAAAGGCCACCAGGCTGGCACCCACTGGTGTCACAGAACAGGTTTCACCTTCCCCTTCAATTTGTTTTTGAAAAGTGAATGTTTTTTCCAAAAAATAAAGGATTTTACATCCCTCTCTGATTATTCTCAAGTGTAATTTCAATGACCTTAAAACCAGCAGGATCTTAAAGAGTATAAAGAGATGTGTTTATGGCCTTCCATGGTGCACCACTGGTCCTGAGCACCCAGGGACACCACACGTGCACTTCCAGCCTTCCCAGTGCTGAAATCAGTGGGAGCTGGGAATGCTGAGCACCTGGAAGGCAGAAAACAGGGACAGAAGAGCAATGCCAGGAAGGGCATGGGCTCGGATTTACAGAACTTTGCTGAACACAAACATCAAGAGGTATTGGGAGGGAGGGGGAGGAAGGAAGGGCTCTCCTTGCTGGTGGAAGCCACCACTTCACACAGCTTTGTAGGCAATAAATTAAATGGCATCAAGAGGCTGCAACATTTCTGTGAACAACCCTCTGAGAGCAAAATCCAAGTCAAAAAAAAGAAAAAAACAACACAGAAAGGGCACAAAGAGAGTGACCCAGGTTTGCTTTTGAGAGACGATGAGAATGACAAAAATGAAATAAAAACTGTCTCTGCATCCCTGGGAGCACTTCCTATGTTTGTTTCCCATTAAACTGTGAGGGAGTGCTGTGGATACAGAGTGGTGGTGTTGTACTCACTGTACCAGAAGGTCCAGATGGTCTCAGGGTGGCCCTCGCCAAAGAACCAGCACCGCCAGAAGAAACCCTCGTGGTGGAAAGTGAGGATCTCCTTCCCAACATCTGTTGGAGTTTCAGCCTGGGGAGGAATGAAAGTCCAGGCTGAAACAGGGAAGATCGTGGTGCAACCAATGTATATTTTGCTTAGACAGACATTGATTTAGTTTTTATTGGGTTTTCATTTGTTTTTTGAGTCAGTTTTGCAGGGGTTGCAGAACATGGAGGAGCTGCTGTCCTTGACTTTCTGCCATGTCACAGCTACGAAATGTTGTGATAACAAGTTGTCCTGCAGACCTGCACAAACCATTTGCCTCTTTCTCTGCTGTCCTTAAACCCCAGCTGGACTGAGCTGGATGGGAATGTCAGGGAGCTGGGCCTTCTGGGTGTATTCTACTCAAACACCTTCCTCCAACCCCCAGACCAGACCTGCCAGCACAAGGTTTTGGTCTTTCCTGGAGGAAGGATATTGCAAAGTTTAGTCATGGAAGATTTACCAAAGAACTTATTAAAATTATCCTCAAAACCAGTTTTATCTGCCTCAGACAGGACTGTGACAAAATTATGTTTCATGATGCATGGGGAATGTCCGTAGAGGAATGGGCCCTGTGAACCAGAGAAAGGAGATGGGAGGTGCCAAAGGTACTTACGCCTCTCACAGACTGGTTTGGGTTGAAGGGACCTTAAAGCCCATCCAGTCCCACCCCCTGCTGTGGGCAGAGACACCTTCCCCTATCCCAGGTTGCTCCAAGCCCCATCCAACCTGGCCTTGGACACTTCCAGGGATCCAGGGGCAGCCACAGCTTCTCTGGGCACCCTGTGCCAGGGCCTCACAGGGAAGAATTTCTCCCCAGTATCCCTCTGGCAGGGGGAAGCCATGCCGCCTTGTCCTGTCCCTCCATCCCTTGTCCCAAGTCACCTTCCAGCTCTCCTGAAGCCCCTTTAGGCACTGGAAGGGGCTCTGGGTTCTCACCAGAGATCTCACACTTCCCTCGCCTCGATGTTTTTATGCATCACGTTGTGGCAGCTTCCAGAGCTCTGACCTGATTCTCCTTTTACTTTCAGGATAAAATCCTGACTATGGCAAGGGGAGCATTCAGCCCTGAAACTTCCTCAGCTGGTGGCTCTGACTTGGTGCATCCAAGGCACATTTCACTGAGTTTGCCAGATACTCAGCCCATCCTTATCTGTAAGGGACAGGATTTGACAGTTTAAGCAAGGGCAGAGAAGGTAAAAACAGAGCCTGTTATCCACAACCAGTAACAGAAATAGAAATAATAGAAACAGTGTCTGAAATAGAAATAAAATAGCTCAGAGGGAAGAGTAAGAGCAGTTCCTATTTCTGCCTGGTGCTTTTGAAGTCACCGCCTCAGTGTCAGGCTCCCCAACACTTGGGCAAGAGCATCTCTGAAATGTTTGAGATGCTTATTCATGTCGTGCAGTGCACAATCTCTGCTCTCTCCACTTTAAAAAACAACTAAAATGTGAAACAATTAACACTGTCACTTCCCAAGAGCACGAAAAACAAGTGGCACTTCTCTGTCTCTGCCATCCCTGAGCTTTACTGAGCTGCTCAAAACTGAAGACCCCGTCTTCTGTTTCACTTCTCCAAGCATTTTTTCCATCATAATTTTTTTCTT
>NW_008236209.1:5078700-5096412 GCF_000691975.1 Corvus brachyrhynchos
CGCTTGGAACCATGACTCAAGCAAACAGTGCCCTACATTTGATTATGGGATTCTGAAATGAAAGAAAAATATTTCTTGCTGGCATCATGATGCTTACCCAGGGTGACTCACCACACCAGGAAAAAAATCAAACCTAATTGGATTGAACTTTGAAGTAACAAAAAGTCTGCACACAACAAGGATCTTCCTGTCATTTTGTAATGGAAACCACACATTGATTGGCACAAAAACATTTCGGGGGAGTGGGTGGCTCGAGGAACTGATCTGGTTGTTATTTCATTGAAGAGTTAGACAACAGCAAGTGCAGCAAAAACCCAGCTTGAGGGATCTATAAACGAGCGACACCAGCCCTTAGCACTAAAATATCAGACTGTCCCTTGAAAATTACATTTCCTGCTAACTAAAATCCTATACAAATCTTACTCTGAGGATATCCAGGCCACTGGTTGGATGGGCAGGAACTCATCTGCTCTGCTCTGTGTCTGATGTTCACTTTTGCTTGGTGTCTGTGCTGCAGCTGTATCACTTCAGATGGAAGTGATTGCCAAGCCCCACACTTTTAAACATGAACTAGTTTTAAATGAAGAACCTAGAGAGGGAGAAATCTTTTAATGGCAAATATCAGGAGATATCTTTTGTCTTTAGAGGGAAATGCTGTCAACAACTAAAGCTCTTACATTTTTGCCTTTCATTCTCTAATATTCCTATCTGCCAGATTACAGAGGTGCCGTCTTAATGTTTCCTAGACACACTTTACTCAAGTCAAAATAATCAATATTATGGAAAAGCTGGTGTGGATTTTAAAGAATTTAAAGTTTTACCTCAGGCTGATGTTTTACGTTAACAGGTCACATTCATTGAGCATAAATATTATCACAGGTTTCAAAATTTTCGATTTGAAATTATTTAGGTAAGTTCTTTCAAAGTACAAGGTTTCAGAGCTCACCACTCCGGTGCTCAGAGTGCTGTTCCCATGCTCGAAGACCGCGCAGGTGTCCGTGGCCAGAAGCCAATAATCCGTCCCAAAGGCAATGAGGAAGAGCAACACCCCAGTGCCTCCGAGGATCCCGGCTGCCAGGGCGGCTGCTCCGGCCTTCATGGGGCAGCAGGGGGGAAACCAGCACAACTGGAAATGAGAAAAGGAGGAAAACCCCCAAGTTTCCCAGGTCTCTGGAAGAGCAGGGCCAGAGGATTGCTATTTTTGGATGTGGATAACGATCTCCTGGCTGGTGTGAGTTTCAGTGGGTGGTGGAGCAGGACTAATAAAAGCAGATGACCTGGCACAAGCAAGCAGCTGTGGCATTAAGGATCATGACAAACAGCTATTGAGGCAGAGCAGGGAGCCATCCAAGGCGACACATGGCTGCTCCTGCCGGAGGAGTGGAGCCGGGAGCCCTCAGGACACGGCTCTGGGTCACGAGTGCAGAATTCCCAGGCCACCGGGGAGCTTTTCCCATCCCTCTCTGCACGGATGAGCAGGGGTGGACTCAAAGGTTTTCCCCACACCATGGAGCCCGTGGTGTCCTCAAGCACTGCAGTGATACCTCTCACTGTGTCCCACAGGTGGCACTTCTGGAATTTGCGTCTCCTTCTTCCTCTGAGCAAAACTCTGATGCAGCTTTTACAGAAAGCAACCTCAGGGATCCAAGAAAAACATTAAAACAGTGGGAGATCTTAAATATCCCAGCCCTCTTGGAAGTGATGCAATCACCACCTTTGCACCAGGCAGGTCCACATGGAGCTGGACAAGGAGCATCCAACCAGGTGCACACACGGACACACCGGGGGTGTCCTGCAGTTGTAAATGATGTTCTCCCTCCTGCCACAGAAAAGTGGATTATATGGATCCATACCCCTCACACCCACCCAGCCTGCCATGGGAGAAGTGTCTCCTGGGAACATTCCTGCATGGAATTTCACTGCCATTTACTTCCTAATGTTTTTGGCTTCTACTGGAGCATCTGCTGCAGATCACTGCCAGGAATGGGATGCCAGACTAGGAAAATTATAATTTCTGTAGTGCAATAACTATATTCCTGTGACATGCCAGGAGGCTGGGAGAAGAAATTTAAATTATAGTCAAAAATCAAGTTCTGGTTTTCTAATCTTAGCCTTAGTCATGACCTGCTCTAAACAGGGGGAAGAAATGATGCTGACTTCCCTATCCTATGGGAAATTGTGTTGTCAAATTAATTTTAATATTTAAAGTTACCTGTGAACATATGAGCATCTCAAAGCAACTGCACACTGGCTGGGGAACCTGGAGAGGATTGACAAAAATTTTGACTACATTTCTTATTGAGGCATACAGAGTGATGAAAGTACTCAATCTTCTATAAGCACAAAAAAATTTAAATTATAATAATTTATTTTATCCTCTGCACTGTCTTTCTTAAATATCACAGGGGTAGCTGTTAAGTAACACGTTAGACCTCTTCCCCTCACTGTCCCAGGGGCAGAGTTGCTCCTGGTTTAACCTGACAGTGAGCACGTGAGGAATTCCACATGATCCAGGATCCAGAGAATTCTCTTCACCAACGCAGGGAGAAAGGAGAGCTGGGACAGGGTGCAGACTTACCATCATGCAGGGTCAAAACTCAGCCACAGAGCTGGGATTCTGCAGGAATAAACACATTCTGTCCATCCCATTGTCCTGCCATTCCACTGGAAACACTCCCAGCTGCTGCAATGGGTCTCCATGTAGGTTCTTGGGATCAACTCTCCCTGAACCTGCACTCATCCCATTCCTACACAAATTACCCTTTCCCACCTCATCCCAGCATATCCACTCTTTTCCCATAGTTTTGAACAGCAATAACACACCCAGTCACTGGTGCTCCACTACACCAAAGGCGAGCTCTTTGTATTGAACATAAAATGGTTGATTAAATACAAAGTATAACTTATCTATCACCTAAATAATCCATTAGTGGGATTCCAACCAGTTGCCATTTAACTACCACACAGTCCTGGTTAAATTTGTCTCAAGTGACAAGGACAGTTGGTTGCCATCTCTTCTTGTGATCTCCTCAAAGCTGGACACGACTGACAGGAGCTTTGGCAACGCTCAGAGGAGCTGGGTGAAAACAAGGATTTGCACACCAGGAGTGAGGATTTTTTTTGTAGCTCACACTGCAATTACATAAAATTAAAATGCAAAGTGGGTACTTGTGTATTTTTGTTTTAAAAAAGGGATTAATGCACACTTCCCCATTTCTGGGTGTGTTTTGAGCCAGCTGTGTTTGGCGCTGCTGCTTTTGTGCTACTGCACATCCCGAGTTAGTGCTGTTTGCCATTTGGAAGTGTCCTCAGGAATTCTGGGTCCCACTGGCAGAAAAACCTTGCATGGCTGAAGCAGAGCATTGCTGGTGCCCAGCCTTGGCTCTTCACAGGACAGCTGGTGCCCAGCCAAACATCCTCCAAATTCCTAGGCTGTGGAACAGGAATTGAGTTCCCAAAGTTGAAATGTCTCTCCATGCACTGAAATCCCACTCCTGACAGGTGTTTCTTTTCAAAGACAGGTTGGACAGGGATTGGAGCAACCTGGTCCAGTGGAAGGTGTCCCTGCCCATGGCAGGGTTTGGAACTGGATCAACTTTAAGGTCCCTTCCAACCCCAACCATCCTGTGATTCCAGGATGATTCTGTGATTCCTTGTTGCAGCCCCAAGCATGTGCTCATCACCTTCAGGGTCCAAAAAATTCCTGGGCAATGAGACCATGTGGCCTCTCCCACAGCTGTAGAAAGTGGTAATGATGTTGGTTGTCCTGTGGAGCCTGTGTTGGGATCTCTGGAATGCCACACCAGAGCCAGGGGGTGAATTAACAGACCAGTACCACATTCCATGCAAAGGCAGACACAAATACCATTTAATTTCCAAGGAAAACAACCCTCCCTTTCCTCCCTTGCCTCTCCTGGTGCCAGCAGGGACCTTCATTCAGCATCCTCTTATCCACAGAGGTCAAATGATAGTGCCACCATGGGCAGCTCCAGGGCTGTAGTGGATGGAAGGGAAAGTTGTATCCTGAGCAATTTTTTTAATTCCTAATTGACCCTGAAGAATTTTTTTCCCTTAAGCTTTTAAACCTAAATTGTGACTCTCCCAAACATACATATTCCAGCAAAGAGCTGAGGCAAGTCAACTCAGATTTTTCACAGAATTGGGTGTTTTACCTTTGGATTGATCAAAGACTCCATCAGCACAGTCTGTGTTATTATTTCCTGTGGTTTGATCCATGCTCCCAGAAAAATTTACATTTTATGTAGATAGATGAACATATTTTCACTCTCTCATGTGGAAAGCAGAGGATTTCTTGGAATTTGATAAAGATATGAGTTTTCAGGGCTGCCTTTGGAGACTTCCCTGAGTCCCTTTGGAGATTTCCAGACCTTTCTTCATTGGAGCTTGGCCTGATGACCCTGGGTGGTGAAATCCTGGAACAGGCTGTTCAGGGCAGTGGTGGAGTCCCCATTCCTGGAGGGATTTAAAAGCTGTGTGGGTGTGGCACTTGGGAACATGGGGCAGTGGTGGCCTTGGCAGTGCTGGGGGAATGGTTGGGCTCCGTGTTTTTAAAGGGCTTTTCCAAACTAAACGATTCCATGGTTCTATGATCTGTCCTGCTCCAAAAGATATTCCTTCCACATGGCGTTTCCTGAGGTAGGCGAGTGAATCTCTTTCGAGTCTCTTCTTTTACTGTTTTCTCCCCAAACCTCAGCACAAGACACCCAAGGACAGCAAAGCAAACCAGATCACAACAAGAGCACCCAAGCACTGCCAGCTTTACCTTGGAAAAGCCACCAACGTCCCCGATGGTTTCGCCAAGAGCAATCCCCCAGTCTGAGCTGTGCTGGAAGGGGGAGCAATAGATACCCATGTTGACATTTGCCCCTTTAATTCTGCATTAAAATGAAAATCTCCAGTTCATCTCCATCACATGCTCTCTTTTCATCTCTCCCGTCTCCACGTCTCTTGGAAGAAGCACATAAGCCTGGATGTTGAAAGACCCTTAATGGTTCTTCTGAGGCTGAATCCCCTCCAGGACTTGATGTCAGGAGAGAAAAAAGCTCAAATTTGCCTCACCTGCTTCTCAAGCTCTGCCAGCTCTTTCCAGGATTAAGTCATTATAATCTCCTTAAGCAGTCATGAAATAAAATAAACACAAGTGTGGTTTTCTGCTCAAAATAAAAATATTAAAGTTCACATAAGGAAGTGCTTTTGGAGTTGTGGGTACAAGGGAGATTTTGCCTGATTTTCAAATGCAGCTGATTGATGTCTTTGCACAGAGTTCTCTGATGTGGTTTTTGGGCTCTAACTTTGCCATTGAGCTACTCCCCCTCATTAACAACTTTTGCCCATTTTAACCTGAACTTTCCACATACTCCTGTAAACTTCCAGAGTAAGCACAGAGCAAAAACTCTCTGAACTCCTAAAGGAATCAAACTGATGCAATTTATTTCCACAGAACCATGCAATATTCAATGATACACTGAATCCATGTTTTTAACACTTTTTAAAGGACTAAAACCCTGGAAAGAATTAATTAGGCACGCTCTGAAGCCTGAGCACTTAACAGTTTTCCACTCGGTTGTAGAATTTTAAGACCACCAACACTGGATACTGGCAAAGATTATCAAAGGTACTCTGGGCTGAAATACAAACTAGTCAGAGGGCTTGGCCACTAAGTGACTGGAAAATACTTCATAAAAGCTTTAGCTGGGCTATTATATTTTGTAAAGAAATTTTAAGAAAAAATCCACAGTATCCAGAAGGTTAAATTTAGGGCAGAGTGACTCATTGGGAAAAAATGTCCTGCAGGGAATATTGTACTCTCTGCAGATCAAGCAAATTATTCATGAAGCAGGGAGGTATTGATGGGTCCAGCACTCAAAGTGGGGCTGGAAGGGAATGATGGACTGGGATCCGTGAAGGATCCAGCCAGTGCCTGTGCATGGGAATGTGGGGCTGGCAGGAGCAGCCTCTGCAGCCACTGCACACCTGGAGCCAGCAGCCTTTGGAATTGCCAGAAGCTGGGAGATCCTGGCATGGAAACATCCCTCGTGCTGAAGTGAGATGAAAATGTACCATTTCAAAAAAATGCAAGGAATTTTTTTTACCTTTTTTTCCACATCAGATAAAATTTCCATTCCGTTTTCTGGCATTTTTCCAGACACTTCTGTTGTCTGCAACAGTATTACAAAGAAATCTACCCCTGCCAAAAAAGCCACCATTTTATAAGGTCCTTGATAACCCATAATGATATTGCAGAGAACTAATGGGAATCTCAATTGGAAAAAGCTCCTTATTTAAGTGCCTGATGCCCAGAAAAATGATGGCTGCTGTACAAAGATGACAAGGATGGAAGCAAGACAAAGATGGTACAGACATCCAGGTATTTTGGACAAAAAAAACCACAGTTCAGATGCAAAAGCATAAAACCAAAACAAAACAGCCAAAAAAACACCAAACAAAACCCAAGCAAGAATTAGCCAATCACAGTTTCTATCCTTGATTAAAAACTCCTCGACAAGCAAGTTGATTTAATTTCCTTTTTGCTCTCCCACTACAGAATAAAAATTACCCACCTTAGTTAAATCCTCCTACGAATGTTTACTGTGCAGAATTTAAGGAGAAATTTAAAACATTGAGGACATTAAACTGCAGGTGAACAGGGACATTCCAGCCCCAAAGAGCTGAGGACTTTCAGGCTCAGTATTTTTTTCTCTCCCTTGTATGCAGTGGCTTTTACCAATGAACTGCCCATTTTATTCCCTCGATACAATCGTTTTCCTCACTCATGATCTTGGGATCACTGGCCAAGGGTTGAAGGAGCTGCTGTTCCAAGAAGATCTGCCTGGAATGACACCCAGAGACACCCCTGAGTGTCCCCAGCTCCTGATGATGTCACCAGGAACATACTGGAGATGCAAGAAGGGAATAACTCAGAGATGATCCCCGTTTAATTGAAATAGAAACGTAGAACACTTCAACATATCCATAAATGTCATAGATTATTTCATGTATTACAGGATACTCGAAGATGGGCTGTGTTCTAAACCAAGTACAGCCAAATCCACATGGCTCCCATGCATGATGGATTCAACTAGGAAACAAACCAAAATTGTAATCAATTAACTGAAGAAGACAACGAGCCTATATTAAAATCAATACATATGTACATATATGTATATAAACACATAAAACACACATCTATTGCTAAAAGCTCCAATTTTCCTTTGCAATGAGGTGAATTTCCAGTGACAGAGTGACCTTCAAGTCAACATGAACCACCTCAGCCTATGCCAGGACACTGTAAAGGTGTTTGTTCAGAAGAAAATGAGACCTCGGATCATTGCAAAGCAAATACACACAAATTTGTGCCTTTAATTTAAAATGGAAGCCCCAATGTACCATGTAAGAGCCTCCTAAGGGAGTATTTCTGCACACAGGAGACTGGTTCTGTGAGCCCAAAAATATCATGGAGGGGAACCTGTGAATTCCTACAGCTTCTTTTAATGCCATTTCAAAAAGAGCCACTCGTCCAGATTAAACACTCTTGGATCAGAGGAAGGAGAGAAAGAAAAATGTCAATGCAAAACTAAAACTTGTCCTGTCAGGTTCAGTAAGGACAAGAATTCAAAGGCTTGAACGTAGCAGGAGTTTCAAAGAAAATTACCCAAAGCTGGGATTATGTGTCTTCCTCAGGTCCTATCCCTGGAGTTTACCTGCATCTGCTGTGCAAAGGGCTCACACCTTTCCTGGGAGAAGCAGCCAGGGTTTGGGTCACCCTCTTGGCACTTTCAAACCCCTTTGATCCCACAGCTCCCAGCTATGGCAGCACAGATCACCCCAAAATATCTTTACAGCATTGATGCAACCAACCAATCACATCAGAAAACTTTCCCATCTATTTAAGGGCTGTCACCCTCATCTCCTGGTATCACCACTGGATTTGGAGCTTCTTCATTTTAACTTTGAGGTGAACCATTCCTTCCATAAATTTTTAAAAATCAGTAAGAACATATTTCTCCCTTTGAGCTCAGCTGCAATAATTTTTCATTAGCAGAACTGTGGCTGGGTGTGGGACAATCCCTCAGGTAAGACACAACCCCTTATTTAACCACGCCATTTAATTTTGGGCTTCATGAGATTAAAGTTCATAACCAGGATCCATCCGTTCCCCAGGAACAGAAAAGATCTGTTGCTGTTTCTGCTCTTTCCTCCATCCCCTAATAAAACCTCATTTGAGATTATCAAGTTCTTCCCAACCTATAATCCAAATGCTCCCTGCTGTTTAGCCTGTCCCTGAAAACTAACGAGAAGATCCCGTATCTCACCTTATTAAAACATCCTTCCTTGCAGTTGTAGGCAGTTTCAGCAATTCTCCCAGACTGAACAGGCTAATTTTTCCTAGAAATTCTTTAGAAATGCTCCCTCAGCCATTCCCTGGCATTGCTGGTGCTCAGCTGGACATCTTTTCCCTCAGTTCCCACTAAAAACCCAGCCCTGGGCAATAAGAGCAATTTTCCATGCAAACCACTCTGAATATTCCACCCTGTTCATGCTGTCCTTTCCAACATGCATCTTATTTACATTATCTACACATCGAGCAGCCCTCCATGAAGGAGCCAGACCCCTCATGGGGAGCCAGAGCATCCCTTGTGTTTGTACATCTCCAGAGTCAGCTCTTTCCTCACGTCTTTCCTCCCCACGGTCACGCTGGTGGGCTGGGGCGGTGGGATGGCACACACGGACTTGGATCGGCTCTCCTTCCCTTCCCGAGCCTTCTGTGTGTTCCCCACTGTGGGAAGAGAAAAACCATGAGAAACATCCCTCTTTGTGGGTCAGCAGGAATAAAAAAAACAGGAATGAAGAAACACCAAGGTGTCCATGTGCTCATTGGGGATGAGCTGTTCCGCTCCAAGGATCACTTCCCAGTTTTAAAACAGGAGACGAAGGTCAGTGTTTCCATGGAAGAAAAAGCCCAAAGGCAATTTAAGCCCAGTTTTATACTTTGAAATACGTAAAGAATTTGGATCAATATCATCATTCTTTTGTCAGTTCTCACCTGCAACTTTGCAGAACAAAAATTCCCATCAGTGGCTACCTTAAACCAGCTCTGGAAAATGCAGGTGTCCTGCTGGAGCACCTGGAATGTCATGTTGTCACATTAAGGGACTTTTTGGGGGGATGACCATGCAACCATAACAGAAGGGTTACAATCTCCTTCTCTGTCACCGCTGTATCTCAGGGGCCACGGTGCTCGTGTGTTCCTTGGGATGGAAAAAACTTACCCAGAAGCAGTGGTTTTTATCACTTCTCTCTGCTTACACTCGTGCTTTTCTTCAGGAAGAACATAAATGAAATATTCCTGGTAAACTGTGGATTAAAACAGCTACATCCCAGGCTGGATGAGGCAACCTGACCTAGTTGGAGATGCCCCTGTTTGTAGCAGAGGGGTTGGATGAGATGGCTTTGAAAGGGCCCTTCCCACCCAAACCATTCACACCAATCTCGGGTCGGGCTGAGAAGGCCCTTGGCTCTCCTTGCTCACTCATGAGGCTCATTTAAGGAGCCCCACTTCCATCCCACATCCTTCCTGTCACCTTCTGGGCCATCCCAAAGGGATGAGGGTGAGCAGGGGAGGGCAGGGAATCACCCCCAGCTCCCCAACTTACCAGTGAAGGAGCGGCAGAGCTTGGGCTGCGGGGTGGCCTCGCCCTGCGCCGAACATGAGTCCTCCTTCTGGGACTGAGGGAGAGAAGGACTTCAGTGCTTTGTGAAATCTGTTAACCACACGCCTGCCTCATAAGCCAACCCTCTGCAATCCCTCAGGATTCCACTCCCATTTGTTTAACTTTTGCCATGTAAAAACAAACAACAAAAAAAGAAGGATTGCTAAAAATAGACTGAAGAGATGGCAGGAAGTATTTGCAGACGCTGATTTGCTACGACATAGAATCATGGAATGGCCCGGATTGGAAGGGACCTTAAAGATCATCTCACTCCAATCCCTCTGCTGTGGGTGGGACACCTCTCACAGGACCAAGTTGCTCCATCCAAACTGGCCTAAAACCCTTTCAGGGATGGGGCATCCACAGCTCCTCTGAACAACACTGGAAATTCTTTATGGACCGTCAGAAATTTAGAAGTAAAACTGAGCCACTGTCAGAGGCTTAAAGAATTAAAATTGCACAATACAGCAATTATGTTTTGAATTCTGGAAGAGGTCTGAGCTCCCCAGGAATGGCTCAGCAAAGAGGATGGGAAGGAGCAGCCCTGGAGCTGGGAGAATGGGGCAGGGAGTTCGAAAGGCAAAGCTGTCCCCAGGACATGGATGTTTCTCACCTTGGCTGTTCCCCTCGCTGGCTGCAGGCCAAGGAGGCAGGTAACGAGCTGGCACTAACGAGCTCCCTGTCCTTTCACTCCAGTGCTAATCTCCACCCTCCAGGACAAAAAAATAGGAATGAAAAAAATAAAAATCAGGTAGCACAATGCTGCCTGGATTGTTCGGTGCCTCTGCAAACTGGGAATAAGTCTCTCACGCAGCTGTGATTTGGCACCTCGGTCCAGAAACCCAGACTGCCAAAATAACTCTGGACACCTCCCAGCCTGGTTTTCTGTTTTGTTTTGGTTCGTTCTCCTCCCTCCCCTAACGAGGACCGCTGCCCTCCATCCCTTGTTCTCACTTTTATTGACCATTTTAATAACAATGCCTTCCCGGCTCCGGCAGCAGCGCCCGGCTCCCTGGAAAGCCATTCCCAGGGGCATTTAACGATTCTCAGAGCATGCTCCATGAAAGGGCTCCGGCATAATTACCAAAGGCACTGTGTCATTTACGCACATGGCTCACAGGCAGCTCCAAATAAGCTCCTTCTGGGGGAGTGCACTCGTGTTTTGGCAGGAGAAAAGAGGACCAAGTTGCCTGGCTACAGGTGCAAGGATTTTCTGGGTGCTCCGTGGTAAATAAAAGCTGTCCTGGGTCTCAGAATCCACCCTGCCAGTGCAGGCTAGGCTGGATCCCTGCCTAAAATAAGACAAGCCCCAAATGCAGCCGGTGCTCGGAGCCAGCAATAATGCACAGCTCCAGGAAGCAGCAGCCTTCTGCAAGAATTTTGTCCTGAGGCAGAGGAAGGCAAACTTTCTGCTGGAAATAGATAGTCTTGGAGTTAATCCTCTGGGCTGTGGTTCAGAGCTGAAGTCACCTCGTTCTCCTGCCAAGGTCCTTCTGCCTGGTGTAAATCATTTAACCTGCTCCGGAGGGAGGAGGATTGTTCTTTTCTTGCCGCTTCTCCCTGCTTTTTCCCCGTTTGCTCTCCAAACTCTCCTTGGTGGAGGCTCCTAACACAGCCCAAGAGCCCCCTCTCAGTGCTGGAAAAGCACCTAAAGTGCAGGAGACCCCTAAGGCACCTAAAGCCACCCAGGAGAGGTGATTCAGAGTCACAGAATGGTCTGGGGTGGAAGGGACTTCAAAGATCATCCAGCTCCAAACCCAATCCCCCTGGCTGAAGCCTGGTGTTGGCCACAGACCTGTGTCCATCCTGGTGAGGGGACTGCTTTCTCCTGTGGAAGGAGATGGATCATCCAGCAGCCAAGAGGAACTTGGCTCCTCCCCAGCCTGGTGAAGCCACCAACCCACACAAGGATGTTCTCCCACACATCCCTGATTTTGTTTGGGGGCAAAAGACCAACCAGCCCCTAATAAAATATGAATTTAGCTGAGCAACAACAGCTTCATATTTAACAGCAAAGCTCTCACCAGCATCACTAAAAAAGATAAACAGACACTCACCGAGCAGAAAAAATGGGATTTCTACTGAACCAAAGGGATTTTTTAATTATTCCCTCAGCTCCTAACGCTGCAGGTATCACCAAAGCTTTTTCCAAGACTGGCAATGGAATTGCAGGAGTTTCACCAGCACCAGATGGGTTTCAGGGGCCCTTTGCTGGAAGTTTGTTTCCCGTCCCTGGATTTCCAGTTGGATTTGCAAACACAGTTGTAATGCCTCCACCTCGTGGTGAGATGTAGAATAGAAAAACGTGGGGAGCGACAGCATCCAAGTTTTTCTTGCTGACTGAAAACCTGGAAGGCCAAGCCTTTCCTTTGGGACTACAAAGGATGGAATATCTGGCAATCAGGAAAAACCCTAACACCAACTATAGACACTTTCCATTAATATCTTTTTTTAATCAGGAAAACACCATTTTCTTTTCAACTTGGCATCAAAGAAACATGAGTAGCTGCTTTTTCCCCAAAAACTTGTAAGTATTGAGCTTAGAATAGGCTAAAATCTACTTTTTAGCACAGTGTTCCTTCTTTCTGCTGACAAATTCTGCAATCTGTCCTCCTACAGCACAAAGTAACAGCATTCACCCACCCTCCTTAATATTATATAATATTATATATATAAAATTAATACAGTGTTAATATTTCAGGGCTCTGTTAGAGCATTATCCCTTCACTTTGGGGCATCATTTTATTTCTATTCACAGTAAATGAGGCAGCTATTCTTAAAAATTAGCAGAAAAGCTGCTGGTGACACAAAACAGGTCTGGCTTCTCCTTTGGGGCACTGAGGGATGGTTCTTGGGTTAGAGCCACCCTTACCAGTGTCACTGGGATCATCTCCCAGGTTGGACAGGACAACCTGATCTAGTGGAAGGTGTCCCTGTTATGGCAAGGGGCTGGAAGTGGATGGTCTTTAAGGTCCCTTCCAACCCAAACCATTCTGGGATTTCCATCTGCTTCCCTTTGCCTGGCACAAAGCCAAGGTGGCTGCAGTGAAGGGGTGTGAGCAGCACCAGCAAGTGACTCCAGTGACCCAACAGTCAGTGTTCAGCATCTAATTGGCATTTTCCACAATCCCCAGGGCATTTCCCACCCTCAGAGGGCATTTTTCACCATCCACAAGTCAGTACAGACAGAGTGAATCCTACTGCTTTTGCAATTCCCCTGTAAATGTTCTGTTCCCCCAAAACCCAGCTGCAAGCACTCAAAGGAACAGGAGAAACAGCTTTCCCAAAGCTCCTGAATTTCCTACCAAATGCAGCAGAGAAGGGGAATGCAGGAGCACAAGGGTTAACAGTCAAATATCCTTAAAGTAGGGAACGTCGTGCTCAAAATCAGCCGGAGTTTGATGTTGCTCTTTTGAAGTTTAATTATACCAAATGTTCTACAGGAACATGCCATGTTCTTGCCTATCTATTCTGAATTGTAAGTACCAATCAGCATGTAAACGATCAAATTAAATCTTTTAAGTTGTTTGCAAGAGCCAGAACACCTTTCTGGGAAGGAAGGGCTGAGCAGCAGCAGCATTTGGTGTGCTGCTGCCGTTCTCGGTGGGCTCCTCCATGATTGGCACTTCCACAAGGAAATTGGAGTGGAAAAAAGTCCACAGCACTCCAGAGTTCTTGTGCTGTCATGGAAAATGACTGTCTAAATAGGGACAGGTGATTTATTTCTTTCTGAAAGGTCATTTTGTTCTCCTCAGTGATGGAGCTCAGCTGCCCAAATTAGAGATCACAGCTCGGAGCTTGGGACAGTGCTCCAGCTCAAGCCATCAAAACCTAAAACTGGGAGAAGTGAGTGAAATTTAGGGATGGCTCAGAACTTACTGCAAGCACCAACCCTGCCAGAGCTCAGAGTGTTTGGACAACGCTTTCAGGCATTGTGGGATTCTTGGGGTTGTCCTGTGCAGGGCCAGGAGCTGGCTTAATGATCCTCATGGATCCCTTCTAACTCAGGATATTCTGTGATTCTGCACTGCTGCTGACCTGAGCATTTGGGAGCAAAATATGACAAGGGTTAAATGCTTTTCCTCTAAAGAGTTATGGAGGATGGGAGGAACTGAAAAGACCAAGCCTGCTCCTTGTGCATCATTCCTGAGAATATTTTTTTTTCCCCACAGGTAAATGTTGGCCCAGCTTCTCTCACCAATTTCAAAAGAGCAGAAGTCTTCACCAGGCACAGACACTGTATTAACCCTGTTTCTCCTCTGATTCAGAACATGAACCAACACGGACCTATGCCATGTAGTAAACTGGAAAAAAATTTCGTTCTCCCAGGAATCTGGTAAGCAAAACTTCCCTCTATTTTACTTCTTTCAAGCCTGCCCAGAACTGTAGATGTATTTAAAAACACAAAAAAACCTCACCTCCAGAATGAATAAGAAAGATCACAAAAATGCTTCTGTCCTTTCAAAAGAGTTGGGGGGAAAAAAACACTGAGCAGTTTCAAATATTTACAGTCCCTCTGGATCACTGACAATGAGGGAGACAAAAATCCTGTCTTTGATGAAATCTCCCAGAAAAGAAAACACGGGAAACCAGACCTCAGGATCTACAGAGGGCAGCCCAATCAGTAACATTTGCTCAGTAAAGAGCTTTCCCAGCACTTTTCCCAGGGTGGAAATCTGTGTTCACAAAGCTCTGAAAGGGGTGCTCAGGATGGCTGCTTGGTTTGCCAGGAGCTGGGTTGGGGAGTTTTTCCCTTGGTATTTCCTATTCACTGGAACATGATTTGGGATTGAGACCCCTTTTTTGTTTTAACTTAAAGTAACAAGATTTGTCTTTCAAAGGAAACAGCAGCAGCAATAACCAGGCTGTAGGGACAGCACCCTCTTACCTCCTTCCTGGAGCTGCAGGTGTCGCTCCCGCTCACTTCCACCAGCAGGCTCTTGTGCCGCAGGATCAGGATCTCCTTGGCCTGCTCCGTGGGCTCGCTGTCCCCAGGCAGGGTGTGCCTGTTGTACGCCGGGCCCTGCAGGGACACCACACAGGCTGCTGGACACAGCACCATCCCTGCCCTCCCTTCAGGAGAGCCTCCAGGATCCTTCCCCCACTGCAGCCATCCCGCCCAGTTATGGGGACACACTGATTTAGGAGAGATGGGGCTGGAAAGAGCCACAGAAGGGAGATGGGACTCCAAACTGTGGTTTTTTACATGAAGTCAGCCAAGAAATCACTGAATGACAAGACTGAGTTACAGCTGATAGTGCAGATGACAGAATGAGTGCAATGACTCTGCTCGAGGTGCCTTCACAGCTTCAGCCCCTCTAATGTTTTATATCAACCCCACCTTCCCATATAAATCATGCAAACAGTGGGAGCCATAAATCCTCCTTCAAAAGCCACCACCCAGGCTGAACGCTCCCAAGTTGAAGTCTCCCACTAACACCAGTGGGAGCTGGGATAACTCTGTCACTACAAGGGGTTAGGCTGGATTAACACAGGAGTAAGTGCAAACAGGAGCTGTGCCTTCATCCCTTCACCATGTCCGTAGGTTTCTTCCCAGCCTTATCCCATTGCTTCCCTCAGCTCAGCAAAGGGACAGGAGGGGGTGGCTGATCCCTCTGTGCTGAGCTGCCCACACCAGCCCCACTCCTACAGACTCCATATTTTGTGTGCAATCCTTAAAGCAAAGGCTTAGGTGGATTTTAAGGCTAAATCTCCCTATGAACAGCAATTCCACTGTACAGCCCCAGGCGCTGTGTGAAACCCCAGACATGATCCATGATTCTGTAAACAGCAAGTGGGGTTTACGCCCTTTAACCACTTGTACCTGTTCCATGGCAAAACTGCTGGGTGGATTTAAAACCTCTGCACATTAATTCTCACTCACAGATCTCTTCCATGGGAAAAAATGTACCATGAGGATAACCCCATCCCTGCTCTGCCCCAGGAGCTGCTGCTGGATCTGCTAACCCAACGCCTGAAGTTCCACGTGCTCCTCCTTTCTCCTTTTCGCTGCCGGGTACCGATGCCGAAAATATTCCATGAAATTATAGGCTGACTGGGTGAACCTTTCAAAAGCTGTCAGGCAGCAAACAGAAATGTGCCACTGACTTGGAAACTGGATCTGGCTCCACACAGCCAACTATTCTCTGCTCACAAAGAGACATCCTGGGTAATTATGGAAATATTCATAACATCTGCTCGGGCTGTTCGGATAACCGAGGAAATTTGCGTTATTGGACACTTAAAATATGGATTGAGGGAAAAGTTATACCATCCTCCTGATCCGGTACAGGTTCCTCGCCAATATTTCCTGTATGTTGTCCAGGACATTGGGATTTGGAGTGTCATCCAATTTTTGGTCTGTTATGACAGTCCTGTCGCTGCTGCTGCAAAGGAAAGCAGAACACCTTATTTTGGAAGATGAACAAGAAGCGCATCCCCAAATCTCAGTGCCCCTTTGGGATCCCACCACAGCCAACAGGGCCAACAGCTCATCCTTGCAGATGGAGCTCATGGCAAAGCGGGAATTTGGCATTTGCAACAGAGCTGGGCTGTCCATGTGCTCCCTGGTGGATAAAAGAGCCACGGGGAGCTGCAGCAGAGCAGAACCATCTGTGAGGTCTGAAGTGGCCATTCAGAACATTTAACAGTGCAAACCCATCCAAAACTGGGCAGGAGCCTCTTCCTCAGAGCACCATTTCCCTGTAACTCATGGGGAAACAAGTGACCCTCCATGTACCACCATCAGTGCCGAGTGATGCTCATCCATCCCATCACTTTTAGCCCCCAGCTGCTGACTTTTAACTGGTGTTTGCTCACAGAAAGGAGGGGTGGGCTGGGCCGTGGCCCAGCTGCCCGGCCTGGGCCAGCTCGATGGCGTGTTTGCGCTCCAGCTTCTCGTAGAGCAGCACGATGCTGGACTTGGGCTGGTCGTACTCCCTGAGCAGGATCTTCTGCAGGTATTTGCTGTTGAAATACTCCAATCTGTTGGAGAACAAAACGAGATGGGCTTAGCTTCCCCCCGACTCCCCAGCACCAACAGACCTGAGCAGAGCAGCAGGGTCATAGCCCACCACTGCCCCGTATTCCATTAAATTCCATTAAATTCCATTATATCCCATTATATCCCATTAACTCCTCCTCAGGAATCGATGGTCCAAGAGGTCAGTCCCTAATTATTTCTGCACTACAGTACATGAGTCAAAATATTAAAACTTCACTAAATACAATAAAAACTCCCTGGAAGTGCCAGATATATCACGAACTCTTCTAGAAGTGCTACAGGCACAAGCAGCAGCCACAGATTTAAACACTCCCAGATTCCCTCTTGAGCCATTTCCTCTTCCTTTCTGCTCAAATTGTTGAATAATTTAGGTTGGAAAAGACCTCTGAGATCATCAATCTCTCTAAGATCTGCTCACAAGGAGCCAGGATGCTCCTCAACAGCAGTGACTCCCATACCCTCTAGTGGTACTTCCAAGCATGGGCATTCCTAAAAACATCTCTACCCCCCTACACCTATGTCTAGACCAGCAAGGAATTAAACCTGGTAGATTGTTTTTAGTATATTTTATGGTATTTGTGATTTTTTTTTTTAAATCTAGCTGCATTTTTTAAAATTTTAAAATGTACACATTCCCAGAATTTGATGAAAATTGAACACTTTACTACAGAAATCTGTAGAGATCCTCTGTAATTTCAGTCCACAACAAGCAGTGCTGCAAACTCAGCTCTTTAATGGTAATTGTGCACAGTCTGGGACAGGCTGTGTGTCATGGCCATGGCACTTCCAGCAGATTTCTTTGGGCAAGAAGGGACAAACACAACAGGAGAGGAGAAAGGATCTTTTTAGGGTGATGCACAAGGAGAGTCTGCAAGCATGGAAGCGCCCTGAAAACCTGGTGTCCGCTTGGACAAGGAGAAGCTGCTCCTCCATCACCTCCCTCATGCCACAAGGATGAGCAAGGCCCAGCTGCCCTCA
>NW_008236209.1:5096438-5135433 GCF_000691975.1 Corvus brachyrhynchos
TCCCTACACATGTACACAGTTGTATTTTGGCAAATCCTTACTTGTCTTTCCAGTAATACTGTCCCCAGTGTCCAGATATATCTTCAATGCCAGCCAGCAAATGATCCAAGAACTAAAGAGGAGAGAGGATTTCACTCTACGCCGGTTGCATACGTGATGAACCCAGCCAGCAAACAGCAAAAGCCACACACACAGCAGGGGATGCTTCCAGCTCGGGATATGGAGCTGGGAAACAAGAAGAGACACTGGGATAATTCTCCATTCACTCATCCATTGGTGCTGGAGTACAAGGAGTGGTTTGCTCTCAGGTGCGGGCAAGCAGAGAATAAATGCTGAGGGCCATGAATCTGCTCTCTGTGATACGTAAAGGGTGGCTGATGGCTCCCATGTCCTGCCTTCTGGGCCTTGACAAGCAGCAAAGGCTCATTTTGGGCTTTTTGAGGAAATTTGTCTCAGGAAATCAGTATCTTTAGGATACAAATACAGGTAACTCACAATGAAGTTTTGACTCAAATAATAAACACTGCCTTCCCCCAAACAATTCCTACTAAATGAAATCAGCATATCATATTTTATATAAATACATTATCATTGTTTAAAATTATATTAAAAATCCCAGACCACTTGGGCTTTCCACCTAAAAGTTAAATCTCTGTAATTTCCCAAACTGCTTTCCCTCCTAATGGCATCTCTAAACTGGGAGAGGGCTCTGCTCTGCCCCCTCCACACTCAGGTACTGATGACCCTGGAACTTCCTACAGCTCTAAATTTTTGTAAAACTATCTTTTTGGGGGGGTCAGAGACAGAAAAGTTTCAGAGCAACTGGCTCAGCCCTGCAGCCTGGTGTGGGTTTAGTGCCCTCACATGGCTGTTGGCAGCTGTGTGTTTCACAAACACGACATTGGAGGGAAGCACTGAAGCGTCCCATCCCTGGGAGTGTCCAGGCCAGCTTGGACAGGGCTTGGAGCAACTTGGGATAGGGGAAGGTGTCCTTGCCCATGGCAGGAGGTGGAATGAGATGAGATTTGAGGTCCCTTCCAACCCAAATTACTCTGATTTCATGAAATTACACTCACACACTTTGATCATCACCCCTGTGAGCCAGAATACCCCAACTATCCAGATGGCAAAATAAATTTGAGGAAGAAAGCTGGTTTTGGCTTCTACATCTTTGATTTCCAACTATCTGCATTGTTACCTTCTCAACTTAATTGGTGCATGGCCATTTTCAGCTCACACCTCCTAATAAACACATTTCTGAGATGATTTACCATTCACACCCTAACAAAAGAACAAAATCTTCTCTGTTCACAACGGGGAAAAGGCTCTTCAGCCTCCTGAGCTGTTGTGTTAACCTCAGACAAAGCCCTGCAGTCCAACCCCATTGTGAGGGTGCCAAACAGGTTTTACAAATGTCCTCAGCCCCAATGGCTTTATTGCTAAAGAAGACAACGACAAGAATATTCCTGAAGGAGCCATACCCACAGAAATGTGGCTGGGATTCAACAATTAGGTTCAGAAATATGTTAATTTTCCATTGGACACAGACACAAATGCAAAGGCTCACCTGAGTGGGAGAGTAGCTGATCTCATGGAGCTGAGCCTCTCCCTGAAGTCTTCTATGACTACAAATACCAATGGTTGGATGGTGAGAATGAAGGGAATGAAATCCCACCTTTGGGTTATGGATGTAGAATCATGGAATGGTTTGGGTTGGAAGCTCATCTCATTCCACCCCCTGCCATGGGCAGGGACACCTTCCACTATCCCAGGTTGCTCCAAACTCCATCCAACGTGGCCTTGAATAATTCCAGGGATGGAGCACTTCAGAGGTTCCCTCCAATACAGCACCAACCTTTATCCTCCCTTTCCTCATTTTTTTGCAAAAATATCTGAACCAATGGTGGTGATGGGACTGGAGAACACATGGAGGTTCCTAATCGTGAAAGAACCAAGCCTCATTTTCTTTCTTTCTCTCATTCCAGAGACCAGAGAAATTGGAGTTTATTAAAATGCCCTAGGGTATATCACTGTGTCCTGCAGCCATAGGGAGGAGGAGGAGAGAAGATCCAGCAGGCAGGAATCGTGCAGCAAGATTGATTTCTTTAATTATTTTACAAACTCTTTTATAGACATTTTCTTCATACTCTAATTGGACAAGGATCAGCCACCCCTTGGGGTGATTGGCTAAAATCCTAAAACATCCATTGTCAAAATATTTTTCTACTGTACCATAAACAAGACTTTTCAAGGTTGCAGGTGTTTGATTGTTTACATAACTCTGCTACCTCTTCTGTGAGAGAGAAAAGTCTCTCACAGACTTAGAAAATAGCAAGAAAATCCTTGCTAGCAGCATTTTTGTATCCACAGGAGTTAGGCCAGAGCTTAAAGTTTTGGGCAAGAAATCATCTTCTCTCATGTTTGTGCACTACCTGATGCTACCTCAGCCTGATTGAGTTGGTGGCTGCTCTTCCAATGCTAAAATAACCCATGGTTAGGAAGCTGAATAGGGACTTCCAACATGGAAAGGGGCTGACTTGCAGAGGATTTGGGTAAAACTGCAGATCTGCAGGGTCCCTGGAGACACACACATTCCAGAAGGTATCAGAAAGCTCTGGCCATGTATTGATGGACGCTCCACTTACCCGAATGTGGATCTGCTCTCCCACGGTGGGAGCACTCTCCCTTTTCCTCTTGACAGCCAACAGGTCAACAAGGGGACGGATGGTCATTCCCTGCAAAGTAACCACGACACTAAAATCAGCCTTTCCTCACATCTGGTTTTCCTACACTGGAACAAAAGCCACGGGCATGGGGCTGAGCCACAGCAACCTTGTTCTGGGGTTCAAGCAGCCTCTCTCACCTGCCCTGCTTTCCTGGCAGGATAAAACCTCCGAAGCTTCAACAGGACTAAAAACTGTTCTCCCAGGTGTACCCCAAACACTTTGTTTGTGCCTCATAGGAACTTGCCAACGGGAGCTCCCGAAGAGGCTTCAGGATGGGGGGAGGCACCGAGGGGAAACCTCCGCTCGCCTCCTCCGGCCTCTCCAAGACCACAAAAAGCCAACCAATAATTCCAAGGTCAAGCCTGTGGTTTGCTGTTGCTTGTGGCCTCCCAGACGGAAAGGGGCTTGAAACAATCCAAGTTCAAATGCCTGAAGTGAGGATAATCCTTGAGATTTCTCAGCATGAAGCCTCCGCCAGCAATTGTCTGCTCACTCCTTGAGCACTGTGTGTCACACACCATTACTCCAGCGATCTTTGATGGCCAGCCAGTGGCTAAGTTTCCTAATCAAAGCATCCACCTGGTGGGAAGGGTCAAGGGAAAAGTTTTAATATCCTTTAAGCCTCGTGAGAGAACTAAAATGCTGCTGTGGTGTGTTTCTTAGTCTGGCTTCCATATGAAATGACTTTTCCAGGACATGTTTACAGCAAAAATGATGGAGTAGTTGATGTTTATGAGTTCTGAATGTCACAAATGCTGGCACGGAGGACAGTTGAACACATTTTTAATTGGAGAAACAATTAATGTGTCATTTTAATAGCTAATAGCAATAAAAAATGCGTCGCTATTCAGAGTCAATAACACAGAACTCACAAATTCTGAAATAACAGATATTACAAAAATTAAGTAGACACTGTGCAATTTGGCCTCTTGCCTTCCTGGATAATCAGGCACAGTTGTTTCCATTTTAAAGCAGCGTTTGGGACTGTTATGGGAATCCCATGTGTCATTCAGGCCACACATCATTTCACAGCACCCCTGCAGGTCCCCCGTGATGCTCCTCCACCCACCAGGGATAACTCATCCCAGGGAGTGTCTAACAGCTCCATCACAGCTCACACGTTTTCCACCTCCAGCAATCCAATGGGACAGTGCAGGCATCAAACAACCTCCCCCCTTCACAATTATTATATTTGCTCAGAATTTCATGGCAGAGGTCAGGGGCCAGTAAGTTGGGAGAGCGAACTTCCAACAGTATTTGATCATAAAACCACACCAAGAGGCAGAACAATGAGTGGGTTTGTGACATTCCAGACAAGCCCAGAGAGCTCCCCAGAGGACTTCCTGGTCTACATGGCACATATCCAGCCTGCCTGGAAGCACTGAGGACTTGAGAATTGCTCAGTGAACCTCCTCAAAATGATTACCCAGGCTTGTTGTGGGAAGAGCCTTATGCAACTGGGTTAGGAAGGCCAAAGGAGAGGAGTTTCCTGGCTTGTGGAATGCACTGATAGAGCCATGGGCAGCCAAGCCCAACTGCTCACGGGTTGGCCATTCCTCTGTAGCACAAGAGTTTCCAGCCAGCAGGAGCAGGATTTCCAAGGGAATCATAGGATGAAGTGGGTTTGAGCTCTGACGAGATGCTTTGCTGGCCAAAACCACCCTAAAAGGTCCCAAAGGATCTCTGCCTTGGTTTCAGTCCTATTTTAACACAGACACTCCCCATCCAGTCATTATAGAGATCACTGTGAATGTAAAGAAAACATTTTGCACAAAACAACAACAGAAATGTTCACTATGCAAAGAAGTTGTTTCACAGCAAATATTTTTCTTGCCCTTTCCACACACAGTGACCATGAAAGAGGCTGGGATGGTAAAAATATTCCCTCCCCAATAATGCATCCATCCATGTGTCTGGCAGCAGCACCACAAACTGGATTTGCAAACCCAGGTTTTTGAAGGTTCACCTTAATCCCTGCTTCTGTTACATTTACCCACCTTTTCTGTGCTGAGCTCCAGCAATATCTTTCTGCCTCAGGTTTTAAGCAAGCTTCCTGGTTTTTTCCTCCTGCTGTTCTCGTGGTGGCCCCGGCACTGCAGGTCCCCGGAGCCCCAGCACAGCCCCTCTTTGCAGACACGACGTTCCCGTGAATGGCTGAAGGTCAGGGGCTCTCCCCGGCGACACGGGGATCCTGTTTAACTCTCACCCTTTTGCACGGGGATGACATCACCAGCTGAGCTTTGAGGGTACACAAAAGCCCTTTTCCCGGCCCAGGGAAGGGTTTCCCGGAGCCTGGAGCTGCCGCCTTAGAACAACCTTTGTGTGAGGCTCAAGAGCTGCTCTGCATGAGCGGACGTGCCTGTGGACCGGGGCTTTTCAATTTCTCACCCACATTTGCATCTTAAAACTTGTCAAGCTCCACCTAAGCACATCCCCCCCCCACCCTGGCCCCTGCTCTCTCCTTTCAGGCTGAGGCTGTGCCCAGTCCCACTGCCCTGCGGCTCCCAGCTCCGATCCCATCGGCACAACACACTCTGATTCCTCCTCCACCACTTTTCCAGCTCACGATGAGCATTTAGGTGGATGTGGGGAAACAAAATCAACCCCAACCCTCCACATTGTCCAAGTGCTCGACACCAGCCTGAGGGGTTCAGTCAGGAAAAGCAGAAGGAATTTTCTCTGGGGGTGATGCTCAGCCTCAGTGCCACTTGGCAGCTGCCACCACTTGCCACCATCTCCCAAAGGCCCAGAAACATCTCAGCTCCCTCCATCCGAGGGCAGGAGGGGGGTGGCTCCTGGTCAGCAGCTCCACACGGACCTCATGTCCTTCACCAGGAGCTCCCAGGGAGTTTTTCTACGTGAGATCTTTCCCAAACCTCCACATTCCACTCACTTCAGTCCTGTGGAGACCCACTCTTCACTTTTTGGGATAAACACCAGGTGGACATCAGCCTTGCTTACTTCAGCACCAGACAAACCCAATTTACCCACCACATTCTCCTTCAAATGTGGCTGTGTTTGCCAGATGAACTAAAAGCTGTATTTTAGAGAAGCCCTTCGAGACTCGCAGCTGGTCAGAGAAGAGCAAGGAGACATCCAAGACCCTCATCCCACAGGAAGCTGCAGGAATGGTTTTACCACTAGATGTCACAGCAATGCCGAGAGCTGCCGCTCCTCCCGAGCCCTGGAGCACCAGAATTCCTTAAAACTCAGTGCTGGAGCACCAGAACTTACAGCCCCAGCGTGAAGGAGAGGAACCTTCTCCATCAGACTCCTGGAGGGGACCTAATCCCGAATCTGTGCCCAGTACTGGTTTTACCTGTATGAACACGGTGAAGAGGATGACAACAGTTGTTGCTGCAATGAAGAGCTTTTTCCTGTGGAAGTCAGGCAGCAGGAAAACCAAAGAGAAGCAAATGGCCCCTCGGAGCCCCCCGTAGGCAATGATGAACTGGTCTTTACTGGTGATGGTGTTCACGTGAAATCTGTTCACAAAGAAAGTCAGCACCAGAACCCCTGAAAAAGCAGGAAAGAAGATTGAGGCACATCAATCAAATAGAACAGTTAGAGAAAACTCATAATCTTGCATTTCCCAGTGAAACATCATGGAATTGGTAAACATCAACCACGAGGAACTGGCCATGGCACAAGGGGGTACATTCCCAATATGCCACTGGAGAATTTTTTTTTCCAGTCTGATCCAACAGGTTGAAATTTGCTTTGTCCAGACAAAACTTAATCCTCAGCATATTTCTGATTTGGGGGATTACGAATATTGACTGGCCACAGTCCCGAAATATTGATTAATTGATTCATTCTAATTGGTGATAACAAACGACTGAATTGCTCAGATTACAAATGCTTTTGAGGCAAATCATCAGCAACAACTTAGCCACAAATTACCCTCCTATTTCCCAAAGTTTCCAAGCAGTAGCTTGGATAAGTAGCCATATTCCACCTGTGTTAATGTTATTTCTTTCCCTCAGATTTATACTGTACACATTGAAGGCCACGTGAGGTGACACACCAATTGCTGTGATTTACAGCCATTTGCAAATGCACAAACAGACGCAGAAAGGTGCAAAAAGTCAGGCCTTAAATCAGTGGGCCGTGATTTTAATACCAATGGATGTGATAAACATCTTATTTCCCAAAGATTAATGGCCATTGTGAGAATTGATGGCAGTGCCTGCCACTGACTTTTTGTAGGAATTATTTGGAGCCACAGCATTGTTGCTTTTCTAGAGGGTGTTTGTAAAAGAAATAAAAACAGTGCATTTAATATGTACATATCAAATATCTTCCCACACACCTCCAGCTAAAAATATCTGAATTTTGACTGTACATTGGAGGGTTTGAAGAAAACAAAAAGCTGGGGATGTTTGGGAATAAGGAACTCAATAAACTGAACCTTGTGACACCTTCCCCATCTCTGGAGCTCTGCAGAACTGGTGCCCAGACCAGCAGATGGGAAGCACTTGGGTGTCAAGGCTCTTTGTAACTTAAAAAATAAATAAACAAAGCCTGCCTCGAATCACATCCACCCCTACTCTACAGCTCAGGCAGTGCCAATGATTTAAAGGAACAAAATTTACTTGAGCTGATATCCCGGCCTTTGTCTTAATTTAATCCTTCCTCATAAATTATTATTAGCATTCCCTAAACTAATTCAAGGCCAGTTTGCTCCGAGAGACGACATGCAATTAATCACTCTGAGCAGAATGTATTTTCTCCTGGAGATACCTTGGGAAAGAGCAGGAGGAAATCTCCCCAGGGCTTGGATGTCAGCAGAGCCCCAGTGCTTCCATGCAAGGGCTCTGTTTTCCTTTTAGATGATCTTCCTCATACGAAAAGAATTCCCCAGATTTCAGCAGAATCATTTCTCAAATATTTAAAGCACTGGGAGTGTTCTATGAAGGACTGGGGTACAGTTTACACACCACTGCCCACCCAAAAATCCCCAATTCCTGCAAGGAAATGCAGGGGTACCTCCCATTTCTGGATCAGTGCCTCAAGCACCTCTAGAATCCTAGAATCCCAGAATTGTTACGATTGGAAAAGCCCTCCAAGATAATCAAGTCCAACCATTCCTCCAGCACTGCCAAGGCCACCACTAACCCATGTCCCCAAGTGCCACACCCACACGTTTTTTGAACATTTCCAGTGCTGGCATCTCCACCACCGCCCTGGGCAGCCCGTTCCAATGCTTGGCAACCCTTTCCCTGAAGAAATATTCCCTACTATCCAATTATTAATTAATTATCAATTAATCCCGTGCTGCCGGATGGCTCTGAGCAGGCCAAAGTCTAATTTCAACCACCATCTCCAAGGCAGGAGCTTCCCAGCCCGGCTTGGTGCAGCCCCTTCCCAGTTCTCCCCATCCCAGCTCCCTGACAGCTTCCCAGGAAGGTGCTGCAGGACAGGAACACCCTGTTCAGGACCACTCAGGCAACTTCCAGCCCTGGTTTGTGTGCTCTTATTTAATTCCAGGGGGATTTTGAGTGGAAAAGGGTTTTCTCTGCTAGCTGCAGCCCGAGCCCTTCCCTAATAATGTGCTGCATAATTTGAGCTGCTCTCAGAAGGGCTGTGCTTAGGGAGGATTTTTGGGGTGCTTTTGTAGCATTGTTATGTTCTTATATCTTGCAATGAAGAATTTTTGAGCTAAGAAAAGCCAAATTCACTCAGAACTCCTTTTATCTGGGCAAATAATTTAAGAGAAACCACTTAATGGTAATAAAACACTTGAATGTACAAAAAAACTGACTAATGAGCACATTTCCAAGTATGGTGCACAGTTATTAAAACAAACTTTGGCATGTCCTAACAGCTAATAAACCCCGTTCTGCTCTGCCTTGCTAATCATGGCCCAACCTATTTAAACAATTTCTTGATGTGTCTGTCAAATTCGAGTTCACTGCTTGACTCACTGGTTTGTAAACATAAATCCTGTTCTACGTCTTTTAGCTCTCAAATTCTTGCCAAAAATTTGTGCTGTTATACTCACAAATATTGTTAATATATAAAAATACCCATAACTGAGGCACTCTGCACTCATTAGGTGCCAAACACTGAGGGAGGAATGGAGGTCCAGCTTCTCCCAACACGGAATCAGCACAAGAGGCAACTGAGGAGAACGGAAAAACAGCACATCTATTTTTTCTGGTCATTTACAATGCATGAAAATGGGATCCCAGGGAATTCTGGGACCAGGACTTGGGTTTTCATCGTAATTGTGGCTAAAGAAACTGCAGAGATCAGTTATCAAGAGAGTGTTTTCATGCCTTGCTCCTCATTATCACCAACTTTTGGTCACTTTTTTGCTGTGAGGTTGGTCAAACACCCTGACAGGTTTTCCAGGGATGCTGTAGAGTCCCCATCCATGGAGGTAATCAAAAGCCATCCGGACACAGTCCTGCCTGCCTGACCCTGCTCAGGCAGAGGGTTGGACCAGATGATCTCCACAGACTCCTGCCAACTTCAACAATTCCCCAATTCTGTCACTTTCAGCCCCGACCTGAAATTCTTGAGTAGGAGCAGAAGTATCCTCACAGTTGAGGTCCCAAACCTCATCTACTCAGGACAGCTATTGGAATGTTCCTCCAGTTTCCCAGTGAAGGATGCTGCAGTACACGAGCTTGTTATGAATTAAATCCCTTAAACTGCCACAATTCAGAATATGGGTCAGAGGCTCCGTGCTTTTTCACGGATCTCTGATCCCAAGGTATGTGCCTACAAATTCCCTCCTGTTGGGAGAATATCAAGGGACTAAGAGACACTGAAATGGAAGAGGAGGTCGTGGCAATGGAAGAGATCATGGCAATGGAAAAGAGGTCAAAAAGACAGAGGCATTGATAAAATAGATCTCATGAGAGCTTCTAGCTACCACCAGTGAGTCCCCAGAGCAGGGAACTGCAGCAAGATGCAAGACCTGGAATTGAGTAAGAGGAGGAGTAGGGAAGCACTAGCTGAGATGTCTCAGATCAGTCCTAGCATTCCCCTCTGGAATAATCACACATGCAGAGCAAGCAGGAAAGGATGATGGAGGGGCAGAGCATCCTCTCATCGAATGGAATCCCATTCCTCACTCCCATAAACAATAATATACATGAAAAATCAGTATCTACAATTTCCCCTACCAAGTGCTCTCCAAATGAGACAGAAAATGACCGTGAAGCAAATGTAGGGCCAGTTCCACTCGTGGTTTTCTCCGATGGTGGAAACTCCAAGGAAGATGAAGATGAGGGTGTCGCTCACGCTGCTCCACATCTTCATGAAGTACTTAACTGTGGTGTGGGATTTGAGGGAGATGTTGGCCTCCACGTAACGCTTCATGCCCATGGCACAGGAAATGATGCTGAGGAAGTGAAAAACAAACAGTGGAAAAGAAACAATATGTTTTTCTGCTTTAAAACAGAAAATCAACATATCAGTTTTGAAAAAAGCGGGTTTCATCAAGTCTTGGATGTTTGCAGACATTTCACTGAGGGGTGATTCGTTTCCTCCATCAGGCCAAGAGTATCAGGACCACCAGGGCAATAAAATACTTTATAGGTTGCCCAAACTGTCCAAATCTGGTTTTTAACAGATAAACAATTCATCACCCGTTGCATTCTATCAGAGCACAAAGCAACACCTCCAACTAACACCCAACTCCTCCCATCCCAACACAGAGTTTCCAGTTCTTTACTTCACCAAACTCCGACCTTGCAATTGCCTGGCAATGTTTCATGGATAATTGGTTTTTCAAGTTGCAGGGAACATGGAGTTAGCCTAATTCATCACCTTTTCAAATCAATACATTTTCAGGCCAGCAATCCTAGAAGGTCAAAACAATTGAGTGCTCGAAGTGCTGAAGCTCCATTTTTTATATTTTAATCTGGACCAAAACATTTTGTTCTAAATATTGCAGCAGCAATAGACAAAGGGCTTTAGATTTCCAAGATCTGACTTCCATTGCTGCTTGGTAAGGCCATCCATATTTTTATTGCATTGAAAATGGCTTCCACGGGGAACATCACGATGTTGGATCACAGAAAAGCCAAGAGAGAAGCAGATCCTTGGCTTGTCCCTGGCTCTGGTTGAGATCTGGTCACACCTGCTGTGACCAGGACAGGTAAGTGGCCCAAACAAAGGTGTCGAGAGAGGTGGTGGCTCACCCAGAACTATCAACCAAGAGCTGCTCAGAGAACTGCCAGGCAATTACTGCTTTACACTGAAAATACCCCATTTAACCCCAGAATTTCACAAACTCTTCATATTATTTTGAAGACACAAACATTTGGGTCTGTCCGAATTTAAAACTGGGCTTTAGGGAGAGGATTTGTGGCAAAAGCAGAGGATAGGAAAGGTCAGAATTGGGAAAGCTGCCATGCTTTTGCTGAGGAATGGGATCCTCTGTTATCCAGCAGCAGGAGACCAAGATTCAAATCCTTTTTTCACCAAATGTTTGAGTTCACTTATTTCATCTCCTAAGAAAATCTACCAATACATAAAAATATTTTAAAAGTGGTCTGGTTTGATTTATCCTTTTTAGGTCTGACCTGCTTTGCCAGAAAGAGCAACAGGGATTGAACCACAAGCCAAAAAAAAAAAAAAATTTCTTTGATTTCTGTGTCTGCCTCAATAAATAGTGAGGAATACAGCTCCAGTTAAAAACTAAGAAATCAAGTATTTATGGGCAAGTAACTTCCAGAGCTGTGGTTTGGGAATGCTTATTGCAGAATGGACATGGGATCACAGCAGGGTCACGGAAAGGGAATAAACGTGTCTTGTCCTGGCTAAAGACGGACATTGCCACCAAGGCAAGGAGCAGGGAAAAAAAAAAAAAAAAAAAAGAGAAAAAGAAAGGAAAAAATCAAACTAAAATCCATTTGCAGAACAGTTTCACAGACTGAGCTGTATGCAGATTTTTAATATTTTTCTGGACTATGCAGAATTGATTTTTTTGGCAATCAAATTATTTTTCAAAGAAAAAAAACTGCCAAAAGCTGCTCCTTATAATACAGTATTCCCTGGCCACAGCAGAATGAATTGTTTGAACTCCAGATCTATAAGAGAAGCATTTATAATTTGGCAATTAGGAGGGCACAGTGCAGGAATCAGCTGCCTTTGCCATTGTTTTGCTTTAGAAAAAAATGCATTATTCAAAAGAACAGCAAATGGGTTCCATAATGGGTACAGCAGATTGTGATTGATAGAAGGAGACACCATTAGGATTGAATGTTTTCTGCTCCACGATGATTATGCAGCATATTTATTTCACTGTTCTGCCTTGCACTCCTATAAATAGGCTTTTCCTACCTATTCCCAGAGCTGGAATTGTTTTCAGTAACACTCAAATATTGCTCCTATTAACCAGCCGAGGAAACAAAACCTGCAAGATGCAGGAATGGTTTATATCCAAAGCAACATCATTAGTTTTAAAATAGATCTCCCAGATACTCCTGTGCCGAGCTGGGAGCCCACTTCATTTTTTTATTTTCTTTTTATTTTTCTTCTCATCAACTGCACAGTTGTTTACACTGCAGCCACGGATGCAGGGTAGGTGCACTCTGGAGTCCTTGGGGAAAGTTAAGTGGTTGTGATCCTCAGCACCAGCTGACTCAGTTTGGGTAGGAGAACCACACTCAACAAACACCAGCCCACAGAATCCAGAAGGGCTGGATTGCTCTGGTTTTCCTCTCTCTCTGCTTTCCAAGGTGGGATTTTGGTGAACATTGGGGTCATTCTGGCTGTTTTTGTCTCAGCATCTGCTCTGCCAGTGAGATTCCCAACAAGGTAAGCACAGAGCTTAATCAGTCTCTTAAAACTGATGGATCTGGCCCAAAACTATTCATTTTATTGAAAGACCTACCCAGTTAAAAGAAAAATAAATGAACTGAATGATCTCTGGCAGCTTTGGCTGAAATTCACCAGCAGATTTCCAGTGGTACCAGAGACAGAGACATTGTGTGGCACCTGAGCCCATGAGCTGTGTCCGAGCTTCTGGAGCCAAGTCAGAATCTCCTAAGCAGAGGTTTCCATTCGAATCCTCTGCTCCCAAAAAGCAGGAATCTTTCAGGCTTCAGTTCCCATCCCATCACTCTCTGCTCTGTCACACCAAGGGCTGCCAGGCAGGACACGCAGATGGGGAAGGGGATGTGAGAACAGACCTGCTGCAAACCAAGATCAAACCATTCCAAGGAGCTGACTAAATCCTCCTTGTAACTCTTCTCATGTTGGTTTTGACTAGGCCACACGGAAAATAACAAAATAAGCCAAGAAACTTCTTCTGGCTCTGCCAAACCTACCAGACATCCCACTGTTGGAACATTCAGCCTTTCCAAACAAAAACCATGGAGCTCAAACAAACATTCCTCAAAAACCCACATAAATCCATCAGCAGCCATCAGTGTGCAATTTAGGAAACAGAGTTACACTTGGAGAGAGCCCTGCTTCTCGTCATACACAGATTTCCAAACTTAAAAACATTCTGGGTGTTTTTCAGTGAATATAGGCAGGAAGTTCTCCTGGAGAGAGGAGCCGCTGGGCCACACTTACGCCACGATCCCAGAGAGGTGGAACATCTCTGCAGTGAGGTAGGACAGGTAGCTGTACAGGAACACGAAGAGGGGCTCGATGACGCGGATGTCCTTGGTGAAGCGCGTGGTGAAGGCGGCGGTGAACCCAAAACTCAGCCCCACTAAAACTCCTCCCAGCCCAACCACAAAGAATTTTCCAACTCCGGCAAAAACATCCACACTTTTGATGGTCGGCATCTCACAGAAAGAGCGGAAGAGCTTGTAGAGCACCTTGGGGTGGAAAGGAAAGAGGGAAACAGCTATTAACAGGATGTCCACCAGATGTGGTCATGACACTAAATCCACTGCTGGGATTTCTGCCAGTGCAGCGTCACCTCCTGCCCTGGAGGTCTGGCTCCCACCAGGGCACTGCGGTGGTCCCCATGGACACTTCTGTCCCCAGACATGGAGTCAAAGAGAAACCTGAAAACTTCTAAGTTCACATGAGTGCTGCCCAGGACCTCAGGCCAGAGAATTGAACAAGGAATCCTCTGCCAAAAGGGGTTGTTGATGCCTTTTCCCTCAACAAATCACAGAATCACTGAGGTTGGAAAAGCCCTCCAAAATCATCAAGTCCAACCATTAATCCAGCACTGCCATGTTCACCACTAAACCATGTCCCCAGGTGCCACATCCACATGGTTTTTAATCACTTCTAGGTGTGGTGACTCCAGTGCTTGACCGCCCTTTCCATGAAGAAATTTTCCCCCCGTCTGCAATCTAAACCTCCCCTGGTGAAACTTGAGGCCATTTCCTCTCATCGTGTTACTCGCTCCCTGGGAGAAAAGACCAACCTCCCCCAGCTACAACCTCATATCAAGGAGATGTAGAGGGAAATCAAGTCTTTCCTGAGCCTCCTTACCTGCAGGCTGAGATCTCCCATCCCACCATTCTCTGAACCTCCTCAGCAGCATCCTCTGCAGGTTAAATACCCCAATTCAGGCTGGTCCTTACCACGGTCACAGCGTCGTTGAGGAGCGATTCCCCAAAAACCAGGATGTGCAGCTTCTCGTTGACGTGAATCTCCTCAAAGACGGCCAGCACGGCCACGGGGTCCACGGCGGCGATGAGGCTGCCGAACAGGAGGTTGTGCAGCAGGGACACGTCCTGCAGCTGGAAGGCTTTCACCTGGCAGATCCCATACAGGGAAAAGCCAATCCCAAACACGTTCCAGATGGTGCCCACCACCGCGTAGAGCAGGATGGTGCCGATGTTCTCGAAAAAGGGGCGGCTGGGCATGAAGTAGCCGGCGTCCAGCACGATGGGGGGCAGGAGGTAGAGGAAAAAGATGTCGCTGTCCATCACTGGTGGTGATCTATCATTTAATCCATAGATGATTCCCCCCATGATGAGTCCCACAAATATCAACAAACAGCTTTCAGGAACGACAGAAGGCAGCTTGTTGTAGAGATGGAACCCTGGAGGGCATGGACAGATAAAACTGGTGTTATCTCGCCAGCCCAAACCCTCAGAAGGTGCCCACGCTCCCACTGACAGCAGGTTACACCTCAGAGTAGCACAAATAAATTCACACAGTGAGGGTGAAGTCGCTCAGGAATAGGATAGAAAATCTAAAAATTACGGAAAATACCAAAATTTCTCAAATTAATGTCAGTTCAGACCTGATTTCATCATTGCATAAGGTTAGAGAGACATATTGAGGTAATAAACAAAAAGTAATAATCTGCATAAATAAAACAGTGTTTGGGATTATTAATTATGTAAACTTGTCAGCAGCCCATCTTCAGCACTAACAGAAATAGCAACTGCTAATTTTAAACACAATACAGATTCTATACACTAAAAAAAAAAAAAAAAAAAAAAAAAAAAAAAAAAAACCTCAAAAAGCCTTCCCAATAATTACACATAGGTCCACTTTTAATATTATTTAATCATTAGCATTTAAAGCTAAAAAGCTAAAAAATGCCCAATCAAGCCAGTCTTGTGCAATGCCCAACATTAGAACAACCACCACAAGTACAAAGTGAGTTATTAAAAGAACAAGTCATTGAAACAAAGCTAATTTGAATAGAAATAATTTTTTAAAAGTCTCTGATCATTATTATGTCTTCATGCATATGACTAGAATTGGAGTCTCATTATGTAACACAAATGAGACAAAAAGACCATTTCTATCTGAAAAATTCTCATCTAACTCAATCTTAGAGACTTCTCTATTCTGAGAAAAAGAAATTTTAAAAAAATGCTGTAAGATAACTTTTATAGCAGTAATTTAACAGAATTGAAGACAATTCCTGGAGAAAAATATTTTCACTTTCCTGTGCCCAGTTTTGCAGGGAAACAAAGAAAAGATCAGGTATTTTGCATCGCTTAAACTTTTCTTAGATGTCATTGCACAGACAATTTGTGCAAAGAGATTTTATTTGAGGCTGTGTAACTGAACATGGATGGAATTATTCCTTGGCCAGACACTGGGCACTTTTAGAAGAATAAGGAATCCTCATTTTAAGATAAAGATGTCAGTGGACAACATGCACAGAGCGTGGCTGGCAAGAAAATCAAGCTGAACACACACCTTGGTGTGTCCTGCAGTTAAATCAAATTCCTCCTCCTGGAAACCTGGTATTTTTCCTCCTAACAGCAACAGCATTCCCAGGTGTGAATTTCTAGATGGAAAAACACCATTTCCAGCCTAAAATGCTACTTGTTTTCCACCTGTGCAGCGTGTCTGGCACACAGTGTGTGAATCCTGAGGGTTTGGCGTGTAACCTCAGGCTCCAAGACTGGAGAGGAGGTGAAGCAAAGGCCACCCCTGCCCACACCACCCCACAGAGATTCCCATCCCACCTCATCCTCTCAGGAGGCCTTACCTATCTTAGCCAAGGATGCCAGCATGATCCAGAGCGTGATTTCAAAGGGCACCTGGACGTGCTGGTAATCCAGAGAGAAGAACGCGTGCTCCGAGGAGTCGTTGCCCTGGGCTTCCTCGGCAGCCCAGCTGATGTTCTCCAGGATCATGTCTGGCTCCTGCAGGGCTCCCACCCTGGGGGCTTGGAGGATGCAGGAGAGCCAGGAGCCAGCCAGGACAGATGCAGCTCTGTGTCCTTGGCTCTCCATGTCCCTGGAAGCCGCTGGCTGCTCCCGCTGCGGTGGGTGAGCGGTTGGAAGGTTGGAAGCGCTGCTTCTCATACCGGCACTGGTGGGGGCGGCTGCAAAGGGAGGAGCAAATGCTCCACCTCAGGCTGGTTTCCCTCCCCGGTCCATCAGTTTCCAGTTTGGAGATCCCACTGGAGACTGGTGGGTTTTGGTGCCACCTGCCCAAATAGGGGCTCCTCCTGTGGATGCTTCCTTGAGGAAACGCATCATGTGCCCTCAGACTAATGGCACAACTCACATTTAATCCCAACTCTTGATGTATTTTGGGTCCCAGTCCCTCATAAAGCCTTCTTGGAGGGGAAAAAAATAACCTTCACTGCTGTTAGAACAGACAGACTTGACAGAACAGGTCCCATAAAAACCCCATCCCAAAACAGCTCCATCCCACAGAGGACTTCCCTGGATTTCTGCAGTGCCCACATGGAGAACACAACACAAACATTACTGGAAATCAGTTTTCATTTGGTAAAACAAGCAGATCACACGGTTTGTTGGGCTAAATACAGACCTGCAGGAATGGAGGGCACCCATGTGGGACAAATAAGGCTCTACAATTGCTTAAAGCTTCCTATAAAAAAGACTTACAGGAAAAGTTCTCTTCATCTCTCTTGAAAACAGCATCAAAACCCGAGTTGCTCAGAATAGTTGGAAAAATTGAAAAATAAAGGTAGCTGCAACAGTGTTTAACCGATTTTAATAACACAGAAAAAAAAATGTATTGGGTCAAATTCCTCCATTGTGAAGCTTCATTTAGGTTGATGATGTTTCAAGAGACACATATTTAGCCCAAAGAACACTGGTAATTAAAATCTGAGGCCCAGGGCTACTGCCAGACGGATCGATGGCCTATTTGTTCCCTTCAGCCGCCTAAGTGACACCAAAATCAAGTGCCAGTGACAGGCTGGTGACCCACTTCCGAGCTGTGGAGGCCCAGGACACAGATCCTGGGCCTCAGTACCACATGAGTTCCCTCTTCCTCATCCCATTTGTAAGGCAAGAGGGGCATAAATTTTGGAAGACAGGAGGGATGCAGCAATACACTCGAGGAGCGACTGCTTTCTGCTTTACCAGGGTTCATTTGAATTTCATGGAATAATGCAATGGTTTGGATTGGAAGAGACCTTAAAACTCATCTCATTCCAACCCACTCTCCATGGGACACATCCAACGATCCCAGGTTGCTCCAAGCTCCATCCAGCCTTGGCCTTGGACACTTCCAGGGATGGGGCAGCCACAGCTTCTCCGGAAAACCTGTGCCAGGGCCTCCCCACACTCACAGGGAAGAATTTCTTCCTAGTATCTAACAAGAAATCACTCATTACTCTCAAGACGGGAGAACAGTACTCTTAACAGCAATTAAGAAATAATTAAGAAATTATTTAGCCAGAGGAAGAGCAATGGAAGCAGCTCTGAGCCTGGGCTCACATCCCAAGCCATCATATTTCCTCTTTCTGTTGAAATATTTGATGTTAAGAGTTTGAGGACTTGTTCCATTTGGCAGCATGGAAAAGGAGTTCTGCCAACCCCCCATTCCCCTCCATCCCCAAATGATCTATTTTGTCTTTTGCTATTCTCAGGAAAAAAAAGCAAGAAAGTTAATGCTCACCTACATTTTCCTTAAGTCAAAAATGAAATATTTGCATATTGGAAGAGGAAAAAAAGCCTTGCATTAGGGAGCTCAGCAGCATCCTGGAAACTGGTTTTGTGTGTAGAATCTATATTTATTTAATAATGAAACCAGAAAAAAAAAAAAAAAAACAACAGAGCTGAGACAGAATTAGAGGAAGGTCAGCAGGGAAGATAATTTTAAAATATGCTGTTTTTCAAAGAAAAAGCCTTATAAAATCAGAGAATCATTAAGGTTGGAAAAGACCTCTAAGATCATCAAGTTCATTATATAGTAGCTATGAATAAGCCAAAAGCCAAAGACAAAATGTTTTCCCAAAGTTCTATTACAACAGGATTCGTGCTGTTCCTCTGGTAATGGCTATTGATATTATTGATCCACTTTTTCATGTGAGCACCATTTGATCTGATGTCTATGGACAGGCTTTCATTTTTTCCCTAATGTAATGCTCTTGCCCACATTTTTTGGTCTCCAGGCTGGATTTTGATCTCCACAATTGTGCTGACAGGCACCTTGCTCCTGGTAGGATGAGGAAGACTGGGAGAAGAACAGTTATTGTGGGATGTGATACCAGTGACCAAAATTCAGGCTCCTGCAATAAAAATGTGACATTTCCGCACCTTTTTCCCCAGGGAACACTCACCTCCTGACCACAGGCAGCCCCACAAGTACCATGGTGGATTATCCGTGAGGGAGCTCTTGGCTTTCCCTAGGGAAAGCCTTCAGTGCTCCATGCTGAACTCTGGGACAGAGATCAGCCAGACAATATTTGGGAGCACCCAGGTGATGTTTTAGTGTTACCGCTTTTTCTTTTTCTTGGTCCCTTTTTAGAAGTAAACCTTTTGTTTTCAGCTTACCCTGAAAACCTCCAAACCACTCATCCCACTTCCCCTTCTGGGAAGGATCCCACCCGCAGCTATTGCGGGCAGCAGGAACAGGAAACCCTGGAAAACCCCAAGCCATCACGCGGGGCTTGTCAGCACATCACAGGCCACGGGGACACAGAAATAACCTGGTGCTGCAGGGAACTGGGGAGCCTCGTGGGCACCCAGAGCCCAGGCAGGCTGAGGATTGATATAACATCAGTGATTCCAGTCAAAAATCTGGGTTTAAGGAGAATTCCAACACACGTACATTAAGCAGCTGGAATATTGATAAGGAACAAGTTAAAAGGATACATCTCAGCAGAGGTGTGAGCACATTCTGCCTCCTAACTAGTGATATCTTGGATATTTAATGCATGGATTTCATCTCAGTGTGCAGATCAGTTCCCATTTATTGGCTGCCCTCAGGGCACCACATCCTGGTCCCACACATTGTCAGGAGAAATCCACGCTTTCCCTGAAGATTTTTACCTGCTGGATGCACCCTTTGGTTTCTCTCCATGGAATAAACATCAGCAGGTGGCTATTCCCAAGGATGTCTTTGTTATATAAAATATTCAATAAAGCTGCCCCCAAGCCATTTGCCTGGGATCAGTGACCTGTCCTTGCTGTTGGATGGCTGGAGCAGAGCCTGGAGAGCAAAGGGAAAGGGAGCTGTGCCCGTGGCCTTTCCCAGAATGCAAACACCACCAGCACCAATATCCACACACAGCATTTCACACTCTGATTTGTACAAATTTAACATGTGCAACATGATGATTTCTGCTTTCTATTCCAGGAAAGCGTCGTCTTGTAATTCAACTACCAGGAGAGAGGAACAAAATTTGTTCATTTAAAACTTCAAGGCAAGAATTTCAGGCAATTAGTGTGTAGTTCTCTTCCCTATTCCATTACGTTCACAAATCCCACTCATTTGAAACAAAGAGCCAACTCAGCTTAAAATAAAAAAAAAAAAAAAAAAGTGAGAGCAGGTCTGGGTGTTCTCTCACTCATCCTTGTTAACTTTTGTTACCTCTCAGATTAGTAATTGATTATTGAAATATCAACATCGTACACCTCAGCAACAGAGCAAGGGAATAAATGGTCTGTGGGCATTACAAATTTGGCAACAGAAAGCAGAAGTGTGTAATCACTACAGATGGGGAATGAGAACAAAAAACAGCAACACAGCAGATTAAGAAATTGTATGATTGCACAAAAGTAGAAACATACTTGAGGGGAACAAGGATCCCTAAATAGCAAATGAGAGCCCAGGAAAGCAAAGCCTCTGTCTCCCAACACAGGAGTGAGAGGCAGGAAAACCCTCCTTGTACCAGCATGGGGAGAAAGGCTAAAAAAATCATGGGATGACAGACTGGTTTGAGTTGGAAGAGACCTTAAAAAAATCATCCAGTGCCACGCCCTGCCATTGTCAGGGACACCTTCCACTAGCCCAGGTTGCTCCAAGCCTGCCCTTGGACACTTCCAGGGATGGGGCAGCCACATCCTCTCTGGGCACCCTGTGCCAGGGCCTCCCCACCCTCACAGCCAGGAATTCCTTCCCAATATCCCATCTCTCCCTGCCCTCTGGCAGTGGGAAGCCATTCCCCCTTGTTCTGTCCCTCCATCTCTTGTCCCAAATTTCTCTCCAGCTCTCCTGGAGCCCCTTCAGGGACTGGAAGGGGCTCTAAACTCTCCCCAGAGCCTTCTCATCTCCAGAGCCCCCCCAGCTCTCCCAGCCTGGCTCCATAATAGAGTTGATATTCCCAAAGAGTTTCACAGAGTCCAGAGCCTGTATTTCAGCTTTACCCAACTAAAGCTGTATTTAGGAAAGATGCTGTTCCCACTTACTCTCAAGGAGGAGCAGCAGTGGTGGGACACAGAAAACCCCTGCAAGTCTCAGCTCTTCTTCTGGGGCTGGTTTTAGTTCTAGCTCCACAGGATCCCACAGTTTCCCTTCTCCAGGGGAAGCTCCTCAGCTCCTTGCTCACGTTTCTTTTGAAAACACCACCAAATAAAGCCCCAGGAAAAGTGGTGAGATGCCACGTTGCTCCCAAGGCACTGCAGTTTAAAGGTTGCAAAAATAGCAACAAACTTTCTCCTCCAAAGAGAGCCCCAAACACACATCCCAAGGAAAACAAAGCCCTGATGGACACAGACCACACGGGACTCCCCACACATTCTGTGCAAGTTTCAGTAATTCAGCTCCAGAGACAAATCTGCCCCTGCTTTGCTCCAGTGTAGCAAATATTCCTCCAGATTTCCTGCCTTCCCAAGAGCACGGCCCACAAGTAAGGGGGAATATCCACAACCCCTACAAGGATCAGGATGGGAAAAGGAAGGTCTTCAACCTCCTGGGGGTCACAGCGCCATACTAAACCCTTTTATTTCCCCACAGAAGGCAGCCAGGATGGTGGACGTGGGAGTGGAAGGTTCATTAGCACCTGGGCACTCATTTACCAAACAACCACTGACCCTCACAAGTGATTTATATTCCCAACAGATTGATGGGATTACCACAAATAAATGAATTCAAAGGAAAAGCAGGCAAGGATTAAGTGGTGAGGATCTTCTGGTAAAGAAAAAGAAAATTAGGTTAATTACAATCGAGTGTCTGGATTTTTGAAATCTCTATGTAAAACGGGCAAAACAGAGAGAAAAAATCAGTTTTGCTATGCCATGTATAAATTAGCGGAGAGAAAGAAAGAACACTGCTAAAAAGTAGATTTCAGCCCATGAAAAGCAGATTAGTATTTTACATTTTGGGTGAAAAAATAAGCCACTCAGATTTAGTCTCATTTGCTCAACAAGCAAATGGCATTTTCCTGTTTAAAAGAGAGATGAATGAAAAATACAGGTATTTAGTGTTAGAGATTTTTCTGATTGTCAGATTTTTCAGTCCCAAAGGGAAGGGTTTGGCCTTCCAGGTTTTAAAACCTTCTATATTTTAACTTGAATAGAACATTAATTGATGGAAGTGGTCGTTCTGCACACCTGGGCATCCTTTTCACGGGAAATAATCCTCCCTCCAGAGAAAGACAGACTTTAAGATTTCATTGCAAAATGGTTGTAAAGCTCTGGAAATCCTGACCTGGAAGGTACTAAACGAAACCACCACTAGATATCACCATCTGACTATTTAATAAATCTCAGAAAGATTGTTAATGTGTAAAAATCCCAATTATCCTCTAGGCAGATGAAGTCACCTTCTAGAGGGGCTTAATTCCCACAGCTGAGGCAGACTGGGGAACATCCTGACCAAAGGATTGGGGGAATTTAACTAGAGTTCAGCTTTCTACAGGGTCTGGGTCCCAGGACCTGGTGACTATTCCTCTGTGGGAACACAGAATGAGAGTTGGATATGAAGGTAAAAACTCCCTGCCAGCATTTCTCCTCCAACATCGATTTTCTGGCATGTGGATAAAAATCAACTCCAGGCAGAATCTGGCCGTGGATGTCTGCCCTGTAAAATATGGCACTGCTTTCCTTTGTAATGAAATCCAGCTGCTGCCCTTCAGCGGGCTGGAAAAGCACCTTTCCAGGGATTTTCCCCACGGAATTTGGGTTCACCGAGGCATTTTTCCTGCTAGGGAAAACTGGCACAGGTCCAGTGCAGCTGATGGAGCTTTACTCAAACACAAAATGGGACTCAGCATCTTCCAAATATAAATAGATCCAAAGCAGGTCATGGATTGCAACATGTCAATTAAAATAGAATTGAAATTAAAATAGTATTTAAGTGAGTAATAAATGTGTTTGTCTCATCTTTTTAGAAATTCCCAGATTTTGCCCCTAAAATGTATTCTGCAGCAACATCTTTCTTCCTACAGAGAGAAATTAATTTTGAGAAGTTACCTAAATTCTGGATTAAACCTGAATAACAAATGCTGGGGGGGGCAGAACATGGACAATATTTTTCCATGGGCAAAACTACATAAAATCAATAACAAAACACACTCTACTTTCCATTAACCACGTGCATTTATCTGCACCTTCATTTGTGCTGCAAAAACACATGTCATTGGGGTGGTTCAAATTACCCATTTTCCTCAAAACACTGCTGTTGCGTGGTTTTATTTTCATTCCAGCTAAAATTATCCACATATGTAAAAAAACTAATTAAAAAATGAGCTCTGAAACCAGGCCTGAGAAGGGATGGGATGAACACAACTTGCCAATAACCTCAGGTTGTGCCAAACTCCCATTATTTATGTGTTTTCTCCTCTGCCACTCCATTTCTGTCATGGGGATAGAGAAGCAGATCCATCAGGGATTCTCCCACGGCAGCAGCTGCTGCTGATCCGCTGACTCCCATCCCTGGGGCTGGGACTGAGGTGAGCAGCACAGCAGAGAGGGGCTCCTCCAACGCATTCCTCAGCGCTGGGAAGGACTGAAAACCACCGGAGTCTGGAGCTCAGATTTAACCTCCGACTTCCTCATTTCCTGAGGAAGAACCGTGTGCAATTAACTTCTTTCCAGATTTCGGCCTGAACTATAAATAGATCCCAGGGGGAACCAAGGGCTGGGGCATGGCAGCACAAATGCCACAGAGCACTTCTTGCCATGGATTAATTGCAAACCCTTTGGCTATTGATGCCCTCTGGAATATTTCCCTCTCACCCTCTGTTAACTCATTCTCTGCACCTCCACCAAGGAAATCTGGAGAGCTCTGCCCACCCTGGACTCCTCTGGAATTTAATGAAGTCATTTGGCTTCTTCCAAAGGACTCCTGGCTTGATTTTGACCGCTGAGAAGGGGATTAATGAGACACACATGGAATCAGGGCAATGCATAGGGAAGCAAATCCTCCTTTTCCTCTCATGCTCCTAGAAAGCAAGGACAGGATTCAGTATTGCTTATATTCCTTGCACCAAGGTCAGTGGGAATTATGGATCAGGCAATGACCAGTTAGGTCTTGGATGTGTATAAGTCTGATTTTATTAATTTATTTCCTTATCAGGAATTATCTTACCGTCATTTTAATCAGGACAGAGAAGTCTTTACTTTGCCCACTCAGATCACTTCTCCCTCAGGAGCAGCTTCTTCTCAATCCTACTGATACTTCCTTTCAGCTCAGAGATGATTTTAAGAAATGTCCAAGAAATAAAGGTACTGGATTAAAACAAAAAAAAAAAAACCCCAAAAAACCAACCACAAGCAAGAACACCCAACAAAAAAACTTTATTAGAAAAAACTTCTGCAGAGCAGGTAACAGTCCAATTCATCTATCATTTTACAGTGATGACATAATGAGTAATTTCCAGCTGAAATATTTTCTGAGAAGCAAGAGCAAGGGGAGAAAATGTGTTTGAAAGCTAAACAACAGTATTTCCATACCAAAATCTGCACTTAAATTTCCAAATGCAGATGCAGGAATCTTGCACTACTTTTTCAGGAATGCGGCAGTCATCTTTGCTTGCTGATTTTGCAGAAAATTAAATGCTTTCACATGTGGATGTGGCACTTGGTTTAGTGGCGCTGGGCTAATGGTTGGACTTGATGATCTCAGTGCTCATTTCCAACAGTTCTATGATTATATATATATTATAGAAACACAATTAACCAGTATTTTGGAGAGAAATTAATTTCAAATTCTCCATTAGAAAATGGAAAACAGTGACCTTTACTTCCCTTGCTACCAAAGGGGTTTAAGCCTTAAAATATTAATTACAACAAGTGTAGTGTGTAAATGTTCCCATTTCCCAACCTAATCCTTGGAGTGAAACATTCACACCCGAATCCCATCCCTCTCCTGAGCTCAGCAGCTCAGTCAGGATGTGAATTCCATCCTGCAGCTCCATTTTGCACCCACTATGTTGGAGATTTGGAGGTTTGGCGTGCTGAACTCAGAGCTGTTCCTGTTGGGAGCGTTGAGGGAGCTGAACAAAGCCAACGAGTGCAAGAGGGCTCCTCTGGCTTTGGATGTTTCTATGTTCGGCTCCTGGGAGATCTGAACACTTATCTGGTCCACGCTGTTCCTTATCCAGCTGCCAGCGAGGAGGTTTGTTATGGAACCACATCTGGCCAGGCTTTCTTCAAAAAACTGTTTGTAGAGCTCTGCCACTTTGGCTTCCATGTACTTGTTGAGTGTGGAGTTGGAAAGAGGCTCCTCACTGAGCACAATGCTCCTTTCTCCAGCTTCATCTCCAGGCAGGGACATCACACTGGGATTTTTGGGATGCTCACACGGAATGGGGGACTGACCTAGGGGAATATCTATGGAGAGCAGGACGGGGCCGTCGGGAAGTTCATCCCACACATGGTCCAGGACACAGCCGGAGTCACACGTGTGGCCCCCCACACAGTCCCCCCCGATCTGCAAGTCAGGATAGTTCTGGTAAATGCTGTTGCATGGCCAGGATCTGTACAAATCCACCCGGTCTAGGCTTCCTCCTCTCTTGGGGATATGTAAAGCTGGGGATGCAGTTCCTTTAGCCAGCATTTCCTGACCTTTTGAGGGCTCCTTTTCTATGGATCCCCATCGAGGGCCATTCCCGGCTTCCACTTTGCTGCTTCTGGCAGAGAGCTCCCCCTGCTTCTCACATCCATCAGCAAAGCCTTTAATTTTTGGGATGTCTACAAGTTTCTGTCTCCAGATTCCCTCTTTAGCCTTTTGGGATGCAGGAGATTTGCAAGGCTTATCTGGATGACAGCTTTCTTTATAGATGAGCCTCGTTAGGATGCCTTCTGCCAGCATGGTGACAAGTGTGAGCAACAGGGATCACCAGAGTTCCATGGAGCCCCAGGACTGAAAGACAGGCACAATACAACAACAACTATTATATAATAATTATATTATTATTACTATTATTATTATCAATGAACAATGCACTTCTCACAAAGACAGTGATTTTTCTTTCCCTCTCAAGCATTTATTTTTAGCAAACATTAAACTGCATGCTTTTCCTCTTTACCATGTCCACAAAAATCATTCTGAAGTTACAGGGAGGGCATTAATCAGCTGCTTCATCTGTAACATCCCAGGTCTCTTCTGCATCATGGCTACTTGGGACAGATTGTACTTTATAAGCTGTAAAAATCAGCAAAATCATTTTACTTGTCAGTATCAATACCATCAGTAATCAATCAATGTTTTCCATTAGAAGACAACAATTTCCAAGAGCTAAAGAGGTGACATAGAAAAGAAATAAAGATTAAATTCATATTTAGAGGTTGTTTCTGACTTGAGCCCTCCTGTGAGGTGCTAAGGAGCTTCAAAAGATACTGAGAGTTCTGCAAGTATAATAAAACTGTATTCAAAATGCAGATCAAATGTATTTGGAGTCCCTCAATGATGAACTTAAAAGACATAAATAGTTAATTTGCCTTCCCCAACAGTGATAATAGTGAAGAGATAAGTGGCTCAAAATAATTTACTACATTTAATGATTCCTTATCATTCCTTTCCAATTCATTGACTGTTAAAATCAATGAGAATCTTCACACTGAGCGTCCGACCTGAACTCCCTGAAGAGATCATCACCGCTGCTTTTATGGAGGAATGGGAAACATGAACCTAAGAAAATCATTCAGTTCTTCAAATATCCTTTTAATCTCTCATAATCAAAGTATCCACATACCCAAAGGGTGCTTGTGGCTCAACACTTTTCACCATGCCTGTACACCCTGGTATGTTTGAAACTCGCTACACTGGGTCACTTTTCAATCCCAGTGCTCCTTCCAGGAGATATTCTAAAACTTCAGTTATTTGCGAGACAGAAATTTTCACCTTCCCCCTGAAATTTACACGTTAGTACAGCACAACTGTTTGATTTTTTATTTTTGTGGGGTTCTTTATTTTGGGGTTTTTTATTGTTCCCTCCCTGAAGCTGAAAGTAATATTGGAATTTTGAGGCCAAAACAGGCAGGAAAGGCAGGAGACCTGGTTATCTACAGAGTTATTTACATATGCAAAAAGCAGGGCAACACTTTCTTCAGCACTTCAGGGACTTGATAAACCAATCTCCAAAAAAAGACGAATACTTGGCAGTCCAAATCTTGCTAAAGGTCGATGGAACTTGGAATGCTGTGTGCCTTGTAGGATGTGGGTAACCAGGTCCTTATCCTGGTCTGTAGGAGCTCAAGGTACCCAGCTCCTTCCCTGCTGATAAATTTTGGTTTATTGCTTTGAAAGTGCTTGTGAAGAGCTAAAATATGGTAATCTTGGAAAAACGGATCCCCTCCAAATAAAGTAAGTGGTTCCCGCGTTCTGGAACAAAGTATAAGGAAAAGAGAAAGGCACAAAAAGCCCAACTTACCAAGCCCAGTCGGGTCCGAGGAGGATTTCCCCGAGCCCAGAGCTCTCCTGCTACAGCTGCTGGGAGAGGGCAGATCTTTCCTCACTGCTGTCCTTGCAGAAAAAGTCTGACGCACTCATGATGTAGTTCCCCGGCTCTTTTTCCTCATAAAACAGAAGTGACCCCACTGGGAAAGGGTGCGGTTTTTGAACACAAAGCAAGGGCTAAGTCTAAAAGAGGATGTCTGAAAATGAATTGAGATGTTTCTGACCACAGTACGGTGCCGAGGAGCTGCTGACTGCCAGAGCAGGGCACGGGGAGGAGCAGAGGGTCAGGGCTGTGCTGGGCGGAACAAAATCAGAACCAAATTCCACTTCCATCGGCAGGAGCTCGGTGCTGCTCAGCTGACTTGTGGACTTACACCACTTCCCCTCTGGAAACACACAGCTAAATTTAGAGTCTTGTGATGTGCCACTGATAGGAAAGAAGTTGGCAACTTCCTTCCATCTGTTTTTTGATTAAATACCCTGTGTCTATAAAATGCAAACATGACAATGTGCCAATCTGAAAGCAGCAGCCAATGGACAGCTCTGCGCAATCGTGTTGCTCGTTGACCAAAACCACTTTTTTGGGGCTCAGAAATTACCTCTGGCACGTCCCAGGTGTTCCCATGGTGGTTTTAGGTGTCCTCGTCTAGCTGAAGCCAAGTTTATGCACTGAGCCACCCCACCCCTCAGCACAGGGTCCAAACCACAGACAGTCTGAGGAGTCTTCTGTTGAAGCCTTTTCTAACTTTCCTTTTCCCAGAAGATAAAAACCCCCAATACATAAGAAGCTGAATCTCATCTAAGTACTAGATAAAGGATTCTAAAAAGACACTGTTTAATGACAGGAGCAAGACAGAAATGTTCATCCAGTGCCACCCCCTGCCATGGGCAGGGATGCCTCCCACTAGCCCAGGTTGCTCCAAGCCCTGTCCAGCCTGGCCTTGGACACTGCCAGGGATCCAGGGGCAGCTACAGCTTCTCTGGGCACCCTGTGCCAGGGCCTCCCCACCCTCGCAGGGAAGAATTTCTTCCTAATATCTAATCTGACCCTGCCCCCTGCCAGAGGGAACTCATGCTGTGCCTTAGAAAGTAGGTTTGGAGTAATTCTGGCCATACAGGTTCAATGAAGTCTGTAAAATTACCCCTCTTCCCTTCTTTTCACCCGTATTTCACAGAAGACTTCAGTTTTAATGGAGGCAAAATGAAAGCTATTTTTACTCCCACCAAATTTATATAAAACTCATTTAATGTTTAAAAGCTGTTCAAAATTATCTGATTTTTAGTAAACTTATATGAGCAATTTCTGTACAGAAAGTGTGGCTGGGACTCCAGCAGAATCACTGCCCACAGTCCTGGCGGGCAGGAACCAGGATGGATCAAATTCCAAGTAGTTTTAAACCTCGCCAGGCTTGTAATTAGTGCCAGCTGCAGCTGGAATTCTTGTGCAGCTGTTTCAACAAAACACAAAAGTAACAGAGAGAGAGAGGAAGAAATCAAGTCAGGTAATTTGTGTGGAGTGATTAAAACCAAGTCAATTTCCATTGCATACCCAGCAAGCTGATCTGTGGAAGATGTCCCTGCCCATGGTGACAAACCAGTCTGGGATTCAGGTGTTAAATGTATCAATACCCATGGAAATCAATGTATTCTCTCAATAAGATCTTACCAAAAAGAAATTCCCTTTTATTTACAAAAATAAAAGTCAGAATGAGATAGAACCAAAGTTATTTCAGAAGCTGAGCACAGTCTGCAATGAGGACAAACAGCAAGGCAAGGATGTCAGAATTTAGAGACGAATATATATTGAAAAAGAATTAAAAATTACTCTCACAGTACCATTCGTATATGGAAAAAATAAATGCTACCACACTAAATGATGTTATAGGAACTGTGACTGCACGTAGAGACCCTTCTTTCAGCACAGGCTGAGTATTCCATGCACATAAACATGAAATAGATATTAGCTGATTCGAAACGTTTTATGTTGGGGATTCTTCCCTAAGCACAGCTGTTGCGAGCACTTTATTCTCCATTCCAAAGGGAATTTCACCCGAACAGCCCAACACCACCCCTGCTCCACAGGACCGCCACACTGAACTCAGTCGGCCGCCCTCAGCCGGCACGGCTTAGGCCGGTGCGGGGCGGGGCTTAGCGCTGACTGACAGCGGCATCGCCCAATAGAAAAGCGAGGAGGGCCCGCCTCGGCCGCTGAGTGGCTGCTGGTTGCCACAGCAACGGCGCGTGGCGGCGGCGCAGCGGGGCCCGGGCGCCATTGCGGGCCCTCACAGCGGGGCTGGGCGGGACGTGGGCTCCGTCCTGGCTCTGATCCACTTCGCTTCGTGTAAACACAAAATAGCCTGCCCTGCGTGCTGCGAAAGGGCTCAGGAAAGAACTGAGGCCACATGGGAATTATAGTGCTGCTGGCATTGTATTAATGATGTGCTGGTTTCCTTTTATTTAAGGGTTTTGAAATACTGAGCAAATTAAAACGAAGAAATGGCCAGGTTCCTGATGATATCAATAAACTAACCTGTGAGAGAAGGAATTACTGTAAGGAATTATAGTATATAGGAATAACATATATTGTGTATGTGTATAAATATAAATAGATATATACAACAATATAATTATATTACTGCTACAATATATACAGAGCCAAGTCTGATACTTCATGAATACAACACATGTATTTTGTACTAAATAAATTTATTTTGCATACTCAGTACTCACTACTGTGCTCACCTGTAGTAAACCAGCAATTTCTACTTCATCACCTCGATTTTTACAATCCTTTTGCATTTCCAAAACTTTACCAAGACAGACCAAAATTTTTAATAAAAAACTTCAAAATTGTCATCATGAACCTTTCAATCTAAAACATCCTACCAAGATCACAGAATATGGGTAAGTCACAGAATACTTCTGCAGGAAACTAAATAAAAGGTAAAGATTTGGAAATTACTGATTTTGTTGTCACACATTGTGTGCACACATGTAGCTTGGTTTTTAAAGATTTTGGGAAACTATTTTTATTGAGCTTTACATTAATGAATAACAACTGGGGTTTTCAGATTTTTTAATAAAAAAAAGGCAAGAAAAGCAGCGATTTTTCTGAGTTGAACAAGTGGAGTGGATACACAGGGGAAGTAAATGGTATTCATTACAATTTAGAAATGGCATTCATGGCCCTCTTCCCATCTCATGGGCCAGTTCTAAGACACTACAGAGGGACAAGTGTGAGGGACAAGCAATAATCCCCTTGAGAAGGCATCCTGTGACTGATGGTGCTTGGCTGTGCTTTAGCTGCTCACACAGCAGCTGATCCTGTAAAAATTACAAACCACTCTTTAAAAGATCAGGTTATTGGTTTCCTCCAGAGGATGTGAACTGAAGTCTGGAATTTGGGCAAATCCCAGGGCAGGTCAGAGGCAGAGAATGCCATTTCTGTAACTCTTCAGATCTTCCAGGGGGTGCAGAACTTCCAGCATGTGAAGCCAGAGGGAGGTACCTGCTGATGTACCAGGGAAACAGGGAAGGTAAAAGTGAAGTTTCAGTTTAAAATTTATCCTGCCCTGCCCTGTGGCAACACAAATATGAAATACCACAGCTCCCTGCTGTAAGCAGCATAAAGCTAATTAATTACAGTTTGTAAACAAGCAGAGGAGGAGTGGGCAAGCTCTGTGAGTGTGGGAGCAGCTGCTGTGTCCCGGCCACTTCCAACCTGTCCCTACCCTGGGGAATGAGTGGGAAGGCAGGATAATGTGGGAAATAACCCAAACCTTGACACACTGGTTTGGGTAGGTGTATCCTAAATTAAATCCCATTTAGTAATTAAATCCCATTAGCTGCAACAGGTGAGGGATCCAGCCCAGTAGACTTCACCCACAGCAGCAGCGAATCCCTGACGTTCACCTTGTATAAATCCTGAACTTTTAAAAAGCAGTATTTTCATCTGAAAACTCCACTTTTTTTCAGCTTCAAACTTCAAACTGTGAACAAAACATGCAAACAAGTCATGGTGTGAGAAAGTGTCCTAAAACAACTTTATTGGAATGATAAAGGAATGGTTAATATACAGGTTAAATCCTCAATGACTGCTTTCTACAGAGGAAAAAAATAAGAAAGAAAAGAAAAAATTCAGTTCTTGCACCCATGGAAACAGAAAACCAGCACAGAGGTAACAGATTCCTGGCACTCCTGAAGTCATGCAAGAGATCTGCATCAAAAAACTCAAGTTTTACACACACAACAAAGAGATTTTCGGTATTTTCAGTTTGTGTCGGTGCCTTGTTCCCCAGACAAAGGAATAATTCAGCCTGGCTCACCAGAGCTGCCTTAGGAATGCTGATACAGTTTGAACACTCCCATATGGCAAGGGGGGGACAGATGAGGGCAGTGACTTTGCTTTCTTAAACTTGGCCATTTTCTTGACTGTTGAGACAGGGATTGACCTAGTTCCAGAATGTTTTGGGTCGCTGAACTGACAGAATTTGGCAGCAACTTTTAATTACAGCTTCTCCAAAATAATGGCTGTAATTCACCAAACTTGCACAGGAAACACAGTAAATTGGGGTGGGTATAGAGACTTGTGTGTCAAATCCCACTTTCCTCACCAGACTTCATGTAGTATTCCACAGTTCCCAAACACTTGAGCAGGAATTTAGACACAGAGGAAGATTCAGCCAATATTAAGAAAGAAAAATCACCTCGTACAGAAAGATGAAATCATAGTGAACAACAAAAATCTGATGCTGGATTTAAAACAACCGAACTTCCATCCCCAAAAGATCTTAAATTTCACAGAACTGCAGTAATTCCTGACGAAAGCTGTTAATAAAAAAGTACAGTTGTGTGTGTTAATCTTTAAGGCAAGGCAGCATCCATCCTTCCCTCTCTGCCTTGTGATACTGTGCTGCTTTTGTAAGCAGAAGCTTCAAACTGCTTCCCAGGCTCCCAAAATGATAAATCAGGAATTAAAATATGGCCAGGAATTACAGGCTCCCTCATGAGCACTGGGAGAACACACAGGTTAATATTGCACGTGGTAAATTCACCCACACAAGACACTGAGAGATTTGCAATTCCTGTGATAGCTTTATGATATGGCAATAAGAATGGAAATGAAATTTTTAAACCTTAAAAAAAGAGAAGTCTTGCTTAATTACAATAACTTTTGCTATTCAAACATTTATTTCCTCATTTGGAAAAATACTATATGAACCTAATGGCTACTTGCACATGCAGTGAGATGTTTAATGCTCTAAGCAGTGTGAACTGGTATTTTTGTAGAGAAATACATTAAAGGCTTTCACCCTTACACAGGTAAGGAAATGCCATTTCTGGCGTTTTGGCTTGTTTGCAACATTGAATCTTGCCCCAGATGTGTCATCGCTCGTGCTTAGGCAGCTGTGAGGAACCTGTGTCCATTGCCCACATCCCTTTTTGTCCAAAGAGCCCACACAGATCACTTAAATGAGAAATACATGGGGTTTGTTGGGGTTTTTATCATCTGTACAGTGTGTAACAATACAAACCTTAAATATCCATTCTACAGAAGACAAACACAACTTTCCAAAGTGACTACAATGGTCAAACTACACGGTACCACCTACAAATTCATCTGAAACCAGGAAAGACACTGAAAAATTACTGTGTAACTCAGTAACATTTTTGAGGCAGCTCAGGCACTAAATTAGTATCTGACGAGGTTTTAGATGCTGTTTTCCATAGTTTAAATAGCCAGATCTCTAAGTAAAACCCATCTTCATTTTTAGTACTAAAATAGTTTCTTTAAGTTTACACAAAATGGATGAATTGCCAGGACAGTTTCAACTAAATGTAACTCATTCATGTCTGATTGCTTCGGCTTCCATCAGAACCCGCTCCTGCTCCCTACCCTGAAATTCCCATTTCCATCCTGTGTTCAATTTGTGTTACTGACAGTGAATGCTGCAAGCACCAATCAAATGTTAGAAATCACATCTACATTTCTTGAAGCAGAGACAGTTGGACTATTTTATAAAAAGCTGTGGAAATTCCCTTTACAGACATTTAAGGCAGTTGAAATTCACGCTTGCTGCTTGGCCAGTGCTTCAGCTTCCTGAAACAGCAGAAGAGAATTGCATGTTAGTAGTTTCTCAGTATGTTTCAGAAACAAACACTGTAAAACAATAACCTGCATTTTTCAGTCTTCTTTCAGCCTTTGTAAGGTGATCACAAATGGGAACAGAATGACAACAGAAGAAATGCACAAGGAATTTCCTTTTGGTTTCTCCGAGTGTACTTTTGACTGCAGAATAATTCAACTACCTGCTAGCAGCACCATGACCTACAAGGAGACAAATGAGAGACGAATTCCCATTGCCCTCAGTGCAGCACCTCAGTGGGGACAGCCTGGCTCATTCGAAAGGACAAAGTTCAACATCTGCTAAGATGTGTTGGAGCCGTTTGCTTTTGTGACTGCACAGAAATACTCAAGATAACAGATTCAGTATCATTGTTACCATGAACCAGCATTGCTGAACAAACAAAACACATGAGGAAAAAGGACTAAGAGGGGAATTTCCAAGAAGTCTGTAAGATTTTTTTAAGAGAGGAGACCCCAGCCTGCAGGGCAGGAAGTCCCACACGTATCTCCCGTATCCTGGACGTGGTGGATCACTCACAGTGGGCGACCCCAGCCTGCAGGGCAGGAAGTCCCACGTGTATCTCCCGTATCCTGGACGTGGTGGATCACTCTGGTTTTCCTGGCTAACTGCCCTCATTCTGCCTTTGAACTCAGGGCGTGGGAAGAGCCTGGCTTGGAGCTGCTGTGCTCCTGGCCCCTGCTCTGCTCTGCTGGCCTGTCATGGGTCAGAGAGCGGGGCTATGATGGTACTGTGCACCCACAGGCCTCGTGCGAGGACATCCCAGCCATCCACGGCACAAAAGGCAGGTGAACAATGAAAGGAAGATCAAAAAAGAGCTACAAAGCCTGGAAAAAAGCAGCATGGTTGATATTCTCTAAAAGACAAGCGGTTCTTTGAATGGTAAGAAAGAGGAGAAGGTTCCCTTGGCTTTGTAACAACTCCCTTAACCAGCCCAGGGCACTGCAGTGGTGACACCTCACTGGCTTTCTTTTTGCAAGACAAAGAACTTCTCTTTAGAACAGACAGTGGAAAGCTGGAGAGGATTCCTGGTATTTCCCTCACACCCAGGAAGGCTGATACAAGTAACCTGCTAACCTATTCTTCTTGGAGGTCAAACTCTAATTCCTTGGGCAAAGTCCTGCAAGTTATCTGGGAGAGGCTCAGCTTTCCAAGCTTGACACTGTCCCTCTTCCATAGTTTTCCTTATTTCTCCATCAAGGCCCCTCACTGAGCATCTTCTCAGTCCTTAAATCCATAATAAAGAAATAACTAAACATAGCTTTTAACTCACAAAATCCTCTCCCTTTAAAATCCACCCATACTGCTTGAAGTAGAGATATTTAAGGTAAACTGAAGGCCAGCCTTTCCCAGAGTTTGTAGATCCAAAGGACAAACTAAACCACTGGGGCTCAGAAAATAGTTACTTCCATTTTCCACGCTCACTTCTAAGCCAGTCCTGTTTAGCATTAATATTAAAGCTTTGTGTTCAGGGTCAAATAACTTCCCAAATCTCTCCTGATGATTTGAATGAAAGTTTCCTGCCAAGGCTTCTCCCAGCCTCCTGCCATTTTCTGCAGATGCCATGTCATTCCCTACAGCATTATATCCAAGCTGCACACAGCTATGCTGGAAATGCCGATTTCAGCACCTACAAATCCGTGTACCCTCCTCAGCAGCAGGCAGTCAACTTGACTGGACATCCTAATTGTGGGAGGGACTCCCAAAATCAGCCCCAGAGCAGGATGCAAGGGATACAACGTCACTTCTGCAAAGGTTATTTACCGTCAGCAGCCCAACACAACATGGAAATTCAGCAGAGTACAACTGTGTTCTAACCCTCCTGTTTAAAATTCACCTTTTCCTTAGGTGAGGACAGAATGGGAGCATCCCTTAGGGCAGAAGCAGAGTTCCTGACAGCCATGCTGGCTGCGCCTGCCAGCCGGCAGGTCTGGGAAGCAGCAACGTTCCCAGCGTTACTGAGACAGGTGACCTGATTTGTTATGGCAGCAGCTGCTCTCTGCTACCCCTGCACTTCCCAGGGGAAAGGCAGGAGCTTCCCTGCATCCCACAGTGTCAGGATAGCTTCCTGGTTGCTTGGCTCCATCCTGCATACTCTGCGGAGCAGTGCACTGCAGATGTTCCAAGGAACCTCACCAGGCCCTGGGCGCAGCTGGTCTGACGCTGCTGGTGGGTGATGCTGGGGTGCAGATCCTGGGCTCTGCTCTGTGGAACTCTTTCCTCATCACATCATTCCCATCAGTGGAGCTACTACTGGAAATCTGGCTCCCAAAACCACTTCAGTCTGCCCCACAACCTGCAGTGCTCACTGCTCATGGGTCACCATCCACCTTTAAAATTAGGTCTCTTAGTGATGTGCACAGCATGACCTTCGACTCGTACATGAGTAAAGCTGAAAGGGAGCGGCGTGTTTACTCACTGGAACAAGAAAGCTGGAAGTGACCTGGAGGATCCTGCTGCTGTCAAGTGAAACGTATAAAGCAGGCTTGTCTTATCCTATCAAAATCAAAAGGAGAATTCCAGCCCATTGCATCCACAAAGCAGCAGCCCAGTTTGTAATTGGCAAAGGAAAATAAGCTTTGGATAACAAGCTGGAGGAAGAAATTACTCTGAAGCAAGACCATGTTATTTCAGAAACAGTGGCTCTGGTTTCAAGGGATTTTCTAGTAGAAAAATCTCATCAAAATTTCACATGAATTAATTCCTTTTACTGAATTGAAAACATTCTTTTATTTTGGGATACTTTTTTTCATCTAGATTTCTTAAGTGTTCTTCAGTGCAAATATTAACTACTCTTTTGAAGCTGAAGCCTGGGAGCCTCTGGAGACTGAGTATCTCCCAGGGAGATTGATGGGGGCAATGACACCACATGTGCCAGATCCTATTCTGAGCAGAGGAGGAGGTGGTGTAAGCCACAGGCTGGGACTCACTGTGAGGAGGTGCTCACCTACCTTTGACCCAGGAGGTGCAGTCAAGCCCAGAAACGCATACACGGCGTTGTTCTCCCGCGCCTCAAAGAAAGCATTGTAGTCCTTCATCATGGCAGAAGGGAGAGGGAACAAAAGACAGAGGAGTGAATTATCAGAAGTAATCTCAGCTCAGTTTGGGGTGTCACCCAACCCACACCAAGCAAACTGCTTGCTGTGGCCAAATGCAAAATCCAGCATCACCTCAAGTACATGGCATTAGCACTAACAGCACACAAACTGGTCTGGCTGGAAAGGGACAAGCTGGGAATTCATTCTATATCCCAACGAGATGTTGCTGTGAGGTGCTCCAGCCTTTCCCAGAGGGACAGACTCCACACAAGGCAGGTATTGTCACTGATCTGGTATGGACATTCCTCCTGCAGAAGCAACTGAGACTGGACCTTGTCCTCAGAAACCCTGATGTTCCCAGATGTCATTGTAATTCCTGATAATGATGACAGCTGTGCAACTGTGGACTCCAGCTCTTAAATCTGTCAGAAGTTCAACTGGAACTTTTACACTGAAAGTGCACCTTTCCCACCACATTTCCCACTAAGGATTAGTCTGTGCAAGTGAAGGCAACGGGGCGGCACTGTTCACTCACAGTGTATTACAAATGCCCTAAACACATACAGCCACTTCCCAGGAAAATTAAGGTAATAAATAAATAAAAAGAAATACCAGTTGTCAAACCCCAACTAAAGGAACTCAGAAGTATTGTGCAATCTCACTGTTGTTCAAGTTACTACACAATTCCCTCACTCCGACTTCTCAACTCAGCAGGGAACACAGTCCTGTGATTTTCCTGCTCTCTGTTTTTAACTGATGCACATTACCAGCCTCTTCTAGCTTTCCTGGGTAACATTTGGATGCAGCAGTCCTGGCTGGGAAGCCCAAGGCAGGCAGTAGCTCAGTCTCAGCCTGGAGTCAGGGAGAGCTGTTTAGGGCACGCTGCTCCAGATTCCTGACTGACTGGGAGGTAAAAGCTTAAGGAACAGCAACTGCTGTTTGAAAACAGCAGAGAGGGGCAGCTCTAAGGAGAAGCTGCTGCAGCTGGAACAGAACAAAGTACAGGGACCAGAAGATTCCAGCTGCCTGGACTTCAGGGATATCAAATTATTGTTTCATTTGCACATGCAGCATTTGCATGCTGGTTTGATAAAAATGTGTATGATTATGGTAAATCCTCCCTGAAGCCCTTCTGTTGACAGGACTGGGGCTGCTTGATAACAAAGGGATTGTTTATCTTGCTGGTGCATAGTCCATGAGCCTGCTCCACAGTGTCTCCCAGGACAGGAATTCCTGGGCCTGAGGAGCAGGGCTCATGCCAGCCCACACAGCATCTCCAGTTCAGCCTCTCTGCTGTTCACGGGCCAGGAAAGCCAATTTGCTCTTTGCTCTGCCAGTTGTGCTGCATCAGATGGAACAAACAGGGAACTTCATGCTTGAGAGGCATCAGATAAAGACAGAAAGAGGTTCAAATTCTGGGCACAGAATTAAATTTTACCTTCCTGAAAGCTGAAGTGTAGCCACTCAAACCCAGCAACATTAAACTGACCGAATTTCAAAAGTTCAATGTTACATCAACCAAAATTCTGGGGATGATATAAACCCATAGCAAGAACCTTGTGACCAGACCCTGCTCAGACAACTACTTATCTGTCACTCCAAAACAACCTTTTTCCATGTCACAACCAGTCAGTAAAATTTTGAGAGCCAAGTGGCACAACAGCTCACTGTGGATATTATTTCAAGTTCTGCTTCTATTACAAGCAAGAAAAATTCTTGGCACATTGAGAATAATTTCTTTCTGTAGGCACAGATTTGTCTCACAAAGGTCCAAAACTGGCAGGTCCTGACTTACAGACTGTGCAGGACACAACCAGACTTCAAAAGGACCAGAGGAATGCACACTGTGAGCTCTGTTCAGAAGATACTAAGTTTTAAAAATAAAACTAACAGTTAATCTAATAATCATTCAAGCATGGCCTGCTGGGTACAAGTACTGCAGGGCAACTTACTTTTCATCAAGCATTAAAGTAATTACAGTAGGATTTGTGTTTGCAACACGAGTTTTAATCTGTCCAAGGCACTGGAGTAAGTGAACCACAGCAGCCTTCCCTGTGCAAGCAGCACACAGAGCTGGTCCCAAGAAGGATCACAAAACTGATTTATGATCATGGCAGACATCATTTCATATCATCTGGAGATTCACACCTACCGGCAAACCCCACATGGGCAGAACTTGTGACAGAACATAAGGTTGGTGTAACAGGGCCAGATTTCTGTGAGGTGTTAGTTCACAATCATGGGGAAAATGAGGATTTAAAAAAACCTGGGAACTTTCAGAGCCGTAAGATGGGAAAAAACTCATAGGAAAAGAAAATTACATATGCACTGTAAGGTAGGATCCGAATCAAGAGGTCCACATTTCAATCTCTCCTATGGTGTGACTGGAATATTCAAAAATCAATTATTACTAAAAGCCCAAGATGGGGGAAATGTCTAACACCTCCCACAGCCTTCCCAGTTTGGACAACTGCAGCTGGGCAAGCCCTGCCTTGCTGCTCACCGCAGTGAAGCACAGGCTGGTGCAGCGAGGCAAAGGAGTGGGATGAGCACAGGGAGAGCTGGAGGTGAGTGGGATGAGCACAGGGAGAGCTGCAGCAGCCCTTACCCCGAGGTAGCGGCTGGCGGTTGGAGA
>NW_008236209.1:5135496-5136652 GCF_000691975.1 Corvus brachyrhynchos
CGAGTGAGCGGCTGTCGTTGAAGAGCCGGGGGGGCAGGGGGTTCCCGCTCGCTGGCCGACTGTCCTCAGGGACGTTCTCCCGCATCCATTTCCGGTTCTCCTCATTGGCCGCGATATCCTTCTCCTCAAATTCAATTTTGTTGGCTTCCAAGAAGCCTAACACATCTTGTTGCTGCTTTTTAATCTGTCACAAAAGAGAGATGGCAAACAAAATCAGCGAAATAATTTTAATGCGGTTCCGGGGTTCGCTGCAGAAATCAGGGGGTGCAAACCAGGCTGAAAATGGGAGCGGTAAGAAAATTCTTAGAATCAAAAAGTATTTTCTGAAGAGTCAGAGCTGAGCCTTGACTTGGCTCCTACAAAACGGAACAGGCTGAAGCTGAAAGATGCTGTCCCTACACACATGTGCGTGTTGTGAACCTTAAAGGTGCTCACCCAAAAGCAGAAGTGTGAGCAGGGCCCTTGTGCTGGCCAGGTTTTACAGTTAACTCAGGGGAACGTTGTTTTTTCAGGTGCACTAGAGTTTGCTGGAGGCACATTTGAGGTACACACTGCTCCCCTGTGCCCTTGGAACCACAGGCTAAACCCCCCTTCCTTCTAGAGTCCAAGTTTTTGTCCACCTCGGTGCCAAAAGAGACCTCACCAAGCATTTTTGGTTCATGCTTGTTTGCACAAAAACCCTTCCCCTGCTGTGTCCTGGGTGTGTCAGCAGGGCAGGTACAGTCCCTGGAGGGCTGTGACCCCACATCCCCATCCTCACTCGTGTCAGGGAGGCTGGCTGAGGTCCCACACCTGATGCCACCCATCCTTGTGCACTCACACAGCATCCAAGGGAAAAGCAGGATCTGTGAGGCAAGCACGGTGCTGGCTCTGCACATGGAAGGTGGTTTTTATTACTGTCATTATGAATGACTGACTTCTCAACACAGAGATGTTCTGCTTATGCTCTGCTGTCCCTTTGCATGACTTTACCACCACAAAGGAGACTACAACCATGCACATCCTGGCAAACAATAAAAAAATGGAATTTAACGGGAAATTTGTTTTCTTCAAATTACCCCCTTCACTGCAAAGCCAGTCCAAGGCCTGGCTTTACCCTAATGAGCTGGGTGCCCCAGGAGCAGCGATTCACACAGATGTTGCACTGGTGCTAACT
>NW_008236209.1:5137048-5140873 GCF_000691975.1 Corvus brachyrhynchos
CACGGGCACCCGGCCCTGCTCCGGCTCGCACAGCCCCGCACCCACGGGCACCCAGCCGCGCTGGGACCGCCAGGAGCAGCAGGGAGTGTGTGGACAGCGGTGCCCTGAATTATGTGGGCTGCGGAACACAGCCCGGCAAATCCAAGGAGGGAATCTTCAAGCGCCCCCTGACTCGGTCTGGAGCTGCTCTATCCATGGCAGGTTCAAGCAGACCTCAGGAGGGGTGCACCCAGCCCAGTGCAGCACAAAGCGACTGATCCTGCTCTCCCGACAGAGGGAAATGTGCTCCCAGCTCCAGCAGGGAAGCTGCCTGCCCCGGGCTGCGAAGCCAACGTAATTCCTCCGACCACAGGAGCCGCTGGACTCGCTGTGTGAGCACCCCGAAACACAAGGATATTGCTAATTTTCATCATGGCTAAAAATAAATCAAACTGGAGGAGTTAATACCGCCCAGAGGAAATAATTCGTGTAGAGGCTGTATAAAAACATTCTCAGCAGACTCAAAGCTCTGGATAAGAGGTTTCCTTGCCTGCCTCTAACAGCAGCAGGAAGGAGCAGGGGAAGCTTTTCTCCGTTGTTCTACAGCTCAGAGAAGGAAAAAAAAGGGAGCACTTCCTTCATGAACTGTTCTGTAGGGCTAAGATAAGGGAAAAGTCTTTGGAATTGTAAACTCCTCTGTCAGTACAACCTAGTAGTAAATGTAATTTCAGATCCAAGTAGTTTTTATTACGCTCAGGTCCTTAACTTGTCCAAAATCCATTGCTCAGTGACAACGCACTTTGAGATGCCCCAGAATTATTAAGGAATTAGAGAAAACCAAGCTTTTACCAACACTACCATTAACCTGTACACTCTGCCATGTAAAAGAAGAGCTCTGAGTTGGACAGGAATCAGCATTTTGATCCCCTGAGAAGTCACTTTATTTTTTTAATCATTTTGACTATTAGATTGTCTCAGCCACACACAAATCCTCACACCCTCCCAGCATCTCAGTGGGACAGTCTCTGGGTTGTTTTTTCAGCTCCAGGAGGTACAACCACATCCCAAACTGACGACTGTGGCTCTGAAGGGTAATCACAACCCTCTCTGCTTGTTTTTAAAGAGCTGGAAAAGCTGGAAATGTATTTTTTTCTGCCAGAAAAAGCACTATTGTAAGGCAAGCATGAAGTCTGGTTTCTGTGTTGCTCTCAGGCCATCTGTAGTCAAGGGAGGTAATTCTCTAGAGAACTCTACAGAAAAGCAAGGATGGTGTTGATGCATGAAGGATATTAGTCTGGAACCCTTGTTTTCTGGCCAGACAAAAAAGAAGTTGGAAAATTAAGCAGCAATGTTTTCTCCCAGCTCCTCAGACAAGTCTTCCGGCCACAGTGATGAGCACTTACAAAAGAGCAGCAAATGCTCCAGAGAAACGGGGCATGCAGAAGGGACACCGAGCTGCCAGATCCTGTTATTTTATGGGATTTTATTTAGAAAACTTCCATTAATCTCAGGCAGTGGAATAGCACTGGGAGGGAAGGGCCGAAAATAGAGCAAGAGACGTCTGCTGCTGCTTCAGGGTGTTTTGTCTTACTTGAAAGGGCACACGTTCTCCTCGGGACAGAGCCTGGAAGATGGTTCCTGCTGCCCATGTTTGGGAAGGAGCGAGGATCCTTTCTTCAGGATGCGCCTGTCAACACGCAGCGCTCGCTTCCCAGAAAACCTCTCCCAGTTGCCGAAGCAGGCATGGACAGCGGCCAGCGCCTTCCCAGAGCCCGCACCTCGGCCTACGTAAACAACTGTCATGTCTGAAGCCGCTCTGGCCTCTGAAGTGCAGCTCACTGCAGTTGGCAAACACGAAAATCCTTGTTTATTCCAAATGCTCCTGACACACTGTGCAAGGCCCAGAGCAGCAGCCGAGATCCGGGAATGCACCCAGAGTCAGCACAGGAGCCGAGGAGCCAAGCAGGGCCCTGAGGCTTGGGACCAGTATTGGGTGGGGCAGGAGGATTTATGGAGACACAAAAGCACAAGAACAGAGAAATGAAAGACAGGGATGGACAGACAGCTGTAAGGATGGGAAGAGGCTGGGGGAAGGAGCAGAGGGAATGAGCAAAATGGAGCAGGGGAAAATCCCAGTGGGACGGAGACAGAGGGATGGAAGGAGAAGGGGTGGGAGCAGGTGAAGTCAGTACTGCTGGGAGGAAGGGCTGCATCCTCTGGAGCTCCCCACTGCCCTGCCTTGGAACAAGGATGCCCTCAAACAGCCTGTCTTGCTCACAGGTGCCTTTATCCCCACCCCAGGAACAGAAACACATCCTGGTTTCTCTGCCTCAACACACGCTTGGGAGAAAAACAACTCCTAAGGTGAGTGGAGATATTCTGTTTCTTGCTGATGTTCCCAAGATACTACTGAAAGGAACATTTAATGAAATAAATCTATTTTCTCTTTGTTTTGGCTTTCAGGGTCTGTTCCCAAGACAGAAACAGCTTTATGGCAAGTTATTGGTGGTTAAGCAAAGTCTCACCACACACTGTGATCCTGTGCTAGAAAATCCACTGGGTATCAAGATTCCCTTCTTTTCCAGTTACGAGCCAATCATAGAACATTAAGCTTTCAACAGAGCATGGGCACAAATTAACATAAAAATGAGTGTAGAATTGTGAACAAGTACTGCCCCTCACTTCAGTACACATCAGAAATTCAATTTACTGTTCTTAGATCTAGCTCCCATCAGTGATACCAGTAACACAAGAGAAACCACGTCAAAGCTGCCAAGAGTACAAACAGGTGATGTTTGCCAACAAATCAGCCCATCAAAAATAAAGTTTTAACCCCAAAGTGGGAATAAACTTTCCAGAAAATGCTGCAACATTTTAGATTCTCTTCCAAATCTTTACTCATTGAAAAAAAAAAAAAAATTAAAAAAAGAACTCGGCAAAAAGATAATAAGCAGAAAAGGAGGAAGGGATGATGCTGTGGGACCTTGGTCCAGCGAGCAGGCAGCATTCCAGCCTTAGCTCCAGCCAGGACTGTGCTGGCTGTTCAAGAGCCAACTTCTCCCAGCACCACCCCACTGCAGGGAAACACTTATTTTAAACACTTTTTGGAACATCACAGAAGGTTCTATCTCAGGCACACACACAGAGCACAGTCCAGTCCACGCTGCTGGCCAAGAAAGGGTTTGGGTTGGTTTTCTTTCAGTCTTGTTATTTTTTCAGTTTATAAATAAATCCCTTGTTGGACAATAGACATGTTTTGGAAACCTATTTATGGACCATTGGAACCCAAAGTAAGTTTACAGTCTGAGTGCTGCTGTTTTGATCCAACAACAAACTTGCTGACCGCGGCTCTGCCGTCCTGGCCCTTGGCACGGGGCTTCTCCACCACTTCTGTGGGTCCTGTGTCCCAACTTCCATGCAGGGGAAAAACACAGATTTTATTAATTGCTTTCCCAATCATGGGATTAAATGGCTCATGCTTTATTGTGAGGATTTAAAAGAATTATAAAGAGATTTCTTATGATGTTTTCAGCCATCATTATATCATCAGTTATAGCATCAGGACAAAAGGAAATGGCCTCAAATTGCACCAGGGAAGGTTCAGATTAGGAATTAGGAAGAAGTTTTTCATGGAAATGGTTATGAAGCATTAGAACAGGCTGCCCAGAGAAGTGGTGGAGTCACCATTCCCTGGAAGTGTTCAAGAAACAAGTGGATGTGGCATTGAGGACACGGTTTAGTGCTGAACATGGGGCTGGGGCTCAGTTGATGGTTGGACTTGATGATTTCAAAGGTCTTTTCAACCTTAACAATTCCATGGTTCTGCGATTCTCTCCAGCTCCTGCT
>NW_008236209.1:5140893-5142568 GCF_000691975.1 Corvus brachyrhynchos
CCTCTCCCAACCTCACAGCTGGGATCCAGCACCAGGACAACAGAGAAGCAACACCTTACAGCAAATCTTACACATTTGATCTTACACATTTCTCAATGAAGTTTCAAGACAACACCACATTTAAAAGGGGATTTTTTTTTCCATTTCCAATTCCAGCCTTCTGGGTTCTAGATAAGCAAAAGCAACTACAGCATTAAAGCAGTTGTATTGTATGCCAATGATGATTTTAAAGACGCTGCTTCATACTTAGTGGGAGCATATCTTTAAATCCCAGAAGCAGCTGCTTTGTGCAGGAAGGTGAAGTCCAAACTCCAGGGGATGCTACTGGTTGTGGCCAGACTTGCACCCAGCAGTTCTCCAGAAGCTTTAGAGTCTTCTGAAGACGGATAAGCTGAAATGTAAGCAGTGAATGGGAAAAGTGCAGTGCAAGAAATGTTCAGCAAATTCCAGTGGCAGCCACCAGCAGCAAGGTGGAAACCCCCAGGAAGTGATTTTCCTTGGAGGAATGGGCAGCACAAGGAATGCCAAGTGCTGCCAAGACAAATTGACTTGTTACAGGGTGTCCTGTGGACTGAGCTGTGGCCACACTGCCACACTTCACTGCCACTTTTCAGAATTAGAGTACCAACTATTGGGGGTTTTGGTTTGGTTTTCATATGTCTCACCTAATTTCTCAAATGGCCTTGCCTTCCTCACCTGAGTCCCTAATGCAGAAGCTCATCCTTGCAAATGAACTGCAAAATGCTTAGAATTTCTCCTCCCACTACAACCTAATTTGTAGGAATTGAACAGCCCAGCAGCTCAGCCATGGATTTAAATGTCACAGATTCCTGATGGCCCCCTAAGCTCATTCTCCACCCCAGCACACAGCAGAAGGGCTCCCTTCCGAGCAGCCTCAGTCCTGGCCTCCATCACAGTTTTCCTTGCTTTTACTCTAATATTCCAGAAGCTGGTTTTTTGTCTAGAGTGGTTTTGTTGGTTTTATTTGTATGAATAAGCCAATTTTTTCCCCCCTATAGTTCTGGTGGTGCCACTGTAAATGGTGGTCAGAGGGTGGGAAACCTGCAGGCAACTCCAACAATGACCTGGCTTGATCAGAGCTTTGCCAGGTGTTTCCCAGCAATTCCTGTCTCACTGTTACTTCTCCCTGCCTAGTAGAACATCTGCCTATTTTTAGGTCTGGGTAATTATCATCACAGAACTCAAAGCACTTCTTTCTTCTGGTTATTTTAAGCAGAGCTTTACATGTAGTGGTGCCATCATTGTCTCTCCTGATGGTTCCTGGTCTGGAGGGAATAAGATTGAGGACAAACACAGCAAAACCACCATGAACTTACGGGACCTAAATCAAACACAGGAGGCTGGAAAAGCTCACGCTGGACTTGTGCTGCTCCTTTTTTTTTTTCCAGAAGTTCAGCAGTGTCCAGATGGACTCCATATGTACTGACTCTCTCCCTGCAGGGTCCTTTGGGGAAGTCCATGGGATATCCACATGATTACTGCACAGCAGCGCTGGTTTGATGTGGTTAGACCCCAAAAGCTTAAAATTGGTTTATTTGGAAATGGTTTTTACCACCAGGCACCCACCAACCCTGGGCTGTGTCAGCATCACAGCCCAACACCTGGGGCAGGAGGGAACAGGCTCCTGCTCTCACTGACAGCAACCACCACACTC
>NW_008236209.1:5142582-5157859 GCF_000691975.1 Corvus brachyrhynchos
CATGTGGGTTTAGAAGACCCTTTATAAAAGCAAGAAAAGGTGAAAAGGGACCCCCACTCAAGAGCGAAGCTGGGGGAAAATCCAGGCTACCAAAAGGTTTTTGCAATTTAACCTGGAGGTTACGTCACGTCTGGCAGCACATGGCCTGTCTCCAACAGGGCTTTAGCCAGGCATAAGGTACCACCCCACACACCAGATTTTGGAACACAAGCCAAAAATATAGCTGGAACAAAGGACAAAGTCTGCACTTCCCAAAACAAGACCATGACTTGCTCCAGAAACCATAGAAAGTTACATAAATGAAAAAGCTGATTCATGAGAACAAAAATAAAAGCTTCTCTCATGGATTATAATGCCATTGTAATTGCATTCATTCAATAACCCAAAGCCTAAATACTTGTTAAATCCCACACCAACAACACCCAAGTCCAAAGATCCTTGTGCGTTCAACAAGTTTTTTCCTACCCGAAGAACGGAACAGGAAAGTTAACGTCACCTCCATGTACTAAAGTCCTGGGGATCAGGATTCTCAATGGAGCCAAGGGCGCTTAGAGACCCAACTCTCACTCACTTTTATTTACTCTGACACAGACTGCAAAGAGAATAAAATCCCAGGGGGATTTGGCATTTAGTTCCCTTGGGCTACTTTGGGAAGTTCAGCCAGCAACACCGGCCTGGCCTTTCTGACTGGCACAGCCCAGCACAGCTGCGCAGGTTCCTAATTGCCACACTGCCAACTTGCTGTTGGAGTTCAAGGAATTAGTTAAGGAAAAAAAAGAAACCTTTTCTCTCTTGCTGCAGCAAGGAGGGTTTGAGTTCAGTGTTCCAGCAAAGTTTTTCAGTGTCACTAATTTGGTGTCAGACACGCAGTACAGCCAATTCCACCACACCTCGACTACAGTCAAATTCTAACAAGATACTAAAAGGCCACAAATAAGTCAGAACTGTCTTGCTGCACCACATCCAGTGTCTGTTTAGCTACTTTCCCCCTGCAGTGGCCAAAAGCAGATTCCTTTATCCATTAGTCAAGTAGGAGGACAAGTAACATTTCCTTATTTATATCTCCACAGATTCTGGCCCACAGCAGCAGCAGCACTGCCTAACAAAGCCCTGATGACTTTTTAATGTGTTTTAGGTTTACTTTCTATGAAGGCACCTTAAGGATCAATGTTATTATCACAGCTTAAGGCAAATTCCGCTCTTAACAAATGATATCCAAGCACTGGGGAAGTGTGTGGGGGTGAATCCATTCATCCTTTAACACCTGCATGTCAGGGACTATTGTGGTGTTACCAGGATTCTAACAGAGAACATCTTATCAGCAACACCTGAAGCCTGTGTTTAAAAGTGCCATTTAATAAACTTCCCGTTTTGTTCCAGTACATGAAAATGGTTCTGTCAGCTGAAACCCCACCTCTTTTCCTACTCAAGCACTGAATTCAGAAGTACATCTTTCTTTTTTTTGGCTGCAAGGAAAAGGTGGTCAGGCACTGAAAGGGCTCCTCAGGGAATGGTCACAGCCCCAAGGCTGCCAGAGCTCCAGGAGCATTTGGACAACGCTCCCAGGCACAGGGTGGGATTGTTGGGGGGTCTGTGCAGGGCCAGGAGTTGGACTTGATCCTTGTGGGTCCCTTCCAACTCAGGATATTCCATGATTCCCTGAAAAGAAGGGTGACACAGAGCATTCTCCTTTAACTTTCCTCCTTCCCAGCTGCTCCCCAACACTTTCAGTTGCTCATTCAGCATTTCCTGGCCTGTCCAGGCTCCTGACTGCATCCAGTTCTTATGCCCAAGAGCCCAGCTCTGTCTCAAGCCTACCAGAGATGCACAAACTCCTGGGAATATTCTGGGGGGCCACCAGAGCAGATCAGATCAGATGCACCCTCCTTTAGCCAGGATATCTGTGTCCTCACCACAGCCAGAAATGACACATCCCTCTACTCTCTGCTTAGATGCTTCTGTTCATTCTGTAAAAGGCTTAAAGAGGGTCACTATTGCCAAGTCAAAGTCACTCACAAGTCAGGATACGCCAAAGCTCTTCCCCACAGCAATCATGGCCTGCTCAAAGACTGCCTCCCCAAACACAGACTCTGCATCCAGAGACTGACTTTCTGTTTCTTTGGGATTTTCCTTCCTTTTTTCCTTTTTTTAAAGTTCTGTGGAAAGTGACAGCAATGCCCAATGGGATTATTTGCCTGGATTTTAAAACCAAACAAAGCCCACACAGCCAAAACTTCCATTTGCAGGGATTTTAATGCAAGACTTTAACATTTAAAATCTCATTCCATCATCAGCCAAAGAACAGAGACGTTTGCTCATGGGATGGCAGGGAACCTTTTTACACTGTACTTCCATGCACATGGAACACAAGATCCCCAGCAGCTGGGCAAGGGAGAAGTTAAAACCCAAAAGTCCCAGGAAGTTCTGGCAGCACTGGAGCTGGCACAAGCAGAGGCACCAAACCTGCCTACCTACTTTTTGTAGACAACCCCAGAGCCTGAACACAGAAAAACAGTGACTGTGACTGAAGCTTCCAACTGCTGAATGCTGGGAGGTGTCCCAGATCTGGAGAGGTGTCAGACTGACACTTGGCCCCTCACACAAGGAAGGTTTGATTGGAGACATGGGGGGTGCCTGACTCCTCTTCACTCTGCTCACGCTGGGAGCAGGGACAGCAGCCCCAGAGGCAGGGACAGCAAGAATCTCCTCTCCCTTCACGTGATCTCTGCAAACAACCCCACCAGGAGCTGTGTTTGATTAGGGATGAACTTTGCACAGGAAGCAGCCTGAGTCTCTGGAGAGTTTCTGGGCACTGCCTGGCAGCAGCTCCAAACTCCTACAGACTGACCCCTCCAACATCCAAAGCCTGCCCACCCTCATGCAGGGGCTCTGCATAGGCTACTCCCAAACCTCACCTCCTCCAGCGCCAGGGCTGGGCAGGTTTATCCAGGAGAGACGGTCAGGGAAGCACAGCTCCTTACTGGGACTGTATACACTCAACCTGCATCAATCAGGTTATTTGGAAAGAGACCTTCTCCACCAACTCCGAAGGCCTGTTCCTGAGCAAGGATTCACCACTTCTGAGAACCACAGACTCACAGAATATCCTGAGTTGGAAGGGACCCTCAAGGATCATTGAGTCCAGCTCCTGGCCCTGCACAGGACATACCAACAATCCCACACTGTGCCTGCTGTCCAAACAGTCCTGGAGCTCTGGGGCCGTGACCATTCCCTGCGGAGCTGTTCTAGTCCCTGACCACCCTCTGGATGAGGAATCTTTTTATAACATCCAGTGAACCTTCCCTGACACAGCTCCAGCCGTTCCCTGGGGTCCTGTCCCTGGTCAGAGAGCAGAGGTCGGAGCCAGGCTATGCCTTCGCTGGGCTCCATGGAGCTCTGAGCAGGGAATCTCCTCCAGTCACACAGCAGTGCTGCTTTGGGAACCCCAACTCAGCTCACAGATGACACAGGGGTTCTTGTGCCATCACAAGGAATGGGAAGAAATGAGCCAGGGGAGGCAGGACTGCCTCTCCCAGCAGCAATAAGGACTGAAAGCAGGGATCAAACCATGGCCTTGGGCCATTCCTGCAGCAGGCTTTTGCTTCAGTCAGCAACAGGAAAGACCTGCAAATGCAAATATTCACATATCAGGATGATTTTTTGTCTTTTTTTAAATGACTACTGAAGTTATCCAGGATAAACATATCTTGCAAAATCAAGCTTCCAGACCTAGGCTTCCTCTTATCTTCCTTTAGGCGAGGATGTAAAGAAACCCTGATGTATGGCAAACCATAGCATTAACCACACGCACTGACACTGTCCACGAACCTCTGCAGAACCCGGAATTGTCATCATCCAAAGGAAAACACCACCATTACAATACTAAATAAATTGACCCTTGGCAATTTTCTAAGTCAGTCTTGTGGCATTTGACTTTTATAAGCCTGAAAACTGCTCATCTGGTCCAAAACCAACAGAGAGCGAGCTTCCTACTGTGGAATACAGGCTCCATTATCTCAGTTACGCACTAACAAAGCATAAGCAGCAGCAGAATATGAGCTCTTCATTTATTACACACAGTTGTTTTCTGCAGCAGACGTGGAGCTTGGCAGGCTGAGTTTCCCTGGAAGTCTCCATGTGCCTTGTCACAGCATCCAAACTCCATGCTGGGTTAAATAAAAACAAACAGATCCAGTCCTCCCAAATCCCAGTACCAAACTAACAACTCCTGAACAGCACAGGGATGAGAGTGGCAGGAGCTGGAGCATTCCCACCCATCAGCCAGCTCTTCTGTGTATTCCTGGTGTCTCCACAGCCTCAGCACCTCACTGGTGCTTACCTGAGTTATAAACAGGGAAAGGGGAATCTTTACTATGTGGAAGAAAAAAAAAGTCCCTAAGTCCAAGCTACCTCTGTCACAGACTCCTTGAACAATTTGCTCTTCACCTCTCAGAGCTCCTTTTCCTGAGCTGTTAGTCAGCAGGAATAATTATTTCTTCAACTCACTGCTTATTTACTTTTTCAGGGATCATTTCTGGCTGATTCTACAAACAGTACCAACACACCACAGCCCAGCCCCACAGACAGGCTTTGCACACTGGCTGTAAAGCAATTTACCACACAGAAGACTGGTCTCCAATAAGACAGTGAGGCTCAGTATCACAAGATGCAGAAAACTCTCTGACATATGATATATTCCTAAATACTCAAAAATTGACCATGTGCTTAGAAGAGCAGGGGAAAGGCCCTGAAGGTGCTACTGGTCACCTGACTGCTTGCTCTGGAAGCTTTAAAAAGGCCTGATAGTCTGGAGCTCACCCCTCTTGTCAAGTTCTGAATCTGGTTCCTCTTTCTGAAAGCCAGAAGAATTATTTCTCCTTTATCTTCAGCTTTGTGGAGATCCCAGGACAACTCTGTGCAATGCTGGCAGCAACTCCACGCTGTAAGAACTGACACAAACAGCATAGGTCCCACCTCAGTGCCCCTGAGATTTCACCCTCTGCATCAGCCCAGCACTCCAATAATCTTTCCAGGGAGGCAGCCTGAGATAACACACACAGGGCTGCAGTTTGAGGGGTTTATTGAAACAGCTGCTCCTGTAATTATTTTTCAGAGGCTGTGGATTTCTGCTGGCAATGGGGAGCCCTGCAGAGCAGAGGGAAAACAGGTTTGGTTGTGCTTGTGTGACAAGCTCAACTCTGGTTAGGAGAGGAATTAAAAGCACAGAGAGTTCTGCACGAGGCCCCTGTGGTTTACAATAAAAGCAAAGTTTATTTCCTGTATGGTTTAGCACACAGAGGCTAAATTAACTGACAGGACTAAAAGTTTACAGCATTAATTGCTGTTTCACTGCCTTTATATTGCCAGGCATTTATTCTTTAAATGAAAAACTACTTTAAGAAGAAATACATGACCTCAGGGATCCAGGTGCTTCTGATGTGTATTACTTTTTATCTTTGAAGAATTCATATACCACAGATGTTATTTAACGAAGAGTCTTTTTGCTGACTGCTAAAACTAAACCACGTAATTCTTTTAAGAGAACAAAGCTTTTTTCTTCAACTAAAATACCTAAATATCATAATACAAAGGAAGAGAAAAAACTATGGATTAAATGCAAGTTTTCCTCCTCTTTCCAAGAAGAGCCAGGCTGTCTTGACATAGAACAGCAACCCAAAAGCATCCTGGAGAGGAAAGATTCAGCAGACCACAGCTCACATGGGCAGCAGTTTTCTGACCCAGTAATTGATTGCCCTGGGTAATATTTCAAGTGTGAATCATCCTGGACGCCTCAGATCCTTCTTTATGTTACTGCGACAAAATATTGTCTAAAAACTGTGTCTTTAAGACGGAGAGATAAATTCTTCTCACAAGATCTGGCCACACTGCAGTTTCTAACACTTTGGGCAGCTGAAACAACACAGGAGTTGGCCAAGCTCTGCTTGCCATAGCCAGGAAGGCCAGTGCCTGGGGTTTGCTCTCAGGACTGCTCAGGAGATATCCTGAAGTGACTCTTTCAGGAATTAATAAAATGGAGCATTTTCCAACACAGTCAGGTTGTTCCCATCACCAGGCTGCTATCATCCACTGCATCCCTGCAGCCCAAAGGGAAGTGGCACCTTCACCCCAGAGCAGGAGCACTAATCTGGATGCTGCCCATGTCTCACTAACCTGGAGCCACTTTGCAACTCCCCACTGTCTTTTTAAAGTTTTATAGATCCCTCTTGTCACCATGGTATCTGCCTTTTTTTTTTTTCTAAACCACAAGCTTCCTTCTGCCTCAGTGCAAGCCAGCATCTGCTTACCCCAATCAGAAACTAAGAAAAATACACACTGCATTTTATTTTTTCAAAGTTTAAGTCCCCAGCTGTTTATTTGCTGTGAGATGGAGTTCTCCAGGCCTGGGCAAGCAGCCAAAATGGCTTCATTCCCCTGCTGTTCCTCAGTCTCAGCCTAATGCTGATGGCTGGCAGTGGGAGGTGATGGCTCTCCCAACGCCTTCCAAGCTGCCAGCTTGGGTCCCAAATCATTCTGTGGAAGCCAGTGCTGTCTGTCCAGCTGCTCCTCAGTTCATCCAGGTGTAAATTCGTGGGGGGGAACATTTCCCAAGTCAGCATTATGGATTTACTTTGATCTTCCCACAGCATGCACAACAAACCCCAGTTCTCTGCAGGTGAAGGGAAGCTCTCACAGGGACCTCCTGGTACATTTTAATGTGATGGAAGGGAACAGAAATTTGAAAAAAGACTGCTCAGGCAAAAAGGTTCCATGGACTGAGCTACCAGAACCAAGGGACTTGTTTATCTGCATTACAGGGTGGAATTTCCAGTTCTTAATCAGGATTACCGGGGCACTAACAAGGAAATCTGCAAACCTGCCCCTTTATATTTCTATTCACTTATATTGTATTTCCTGCCAAGGGGAAAAAAAAAATCACCAAACATCTACTAGCCATAAATCAGCTTCACTTGAACTGCATTTCTATCCATATCCAGTGAGAATGTTTTAGGATATTTTTAATTTTTATTTTTAATTTCATTCACAGAGTTATTCTGCTCCTCTCCTGCTCTGCCAGTTGTTCTGCAGCTGCTGCTCTGGCCAAGTACATTTGCAACATGTGCCCCGGAATGCCTTGGATAAGCAGTATTAAATGTTTCCTAAGGAATAAAATCTTGTCCTGCTGTAGTCCATGGCAAAACTCCCAGCGATATAAGCACAGCCAGAGGTTGATCCCATGAGGTGAATACAGATGTGCTGTTTAAACCTGCCTGGCAATGAGTACTCCCATAAAAACATGGGTTTATGTGAAAACTGTGATTATTTTTCCCAGAGGCTTTGTGCTTGCTGTTTCCATCAGGCTTTTCCAGTTGACTTTGATCTATGCCTAAGGCAGGAGAGGTGTCTGATCATCTACCCTAAACATGGTCTAAACATGCAGCATGTCAGCATCTGCACAATGATGGTCTTCGAATCACCAAATGCTTGCTTCATATGTAAGAAATGCTGAGACACCAACCCAACATATCCCAAACACACACATATATTCTTTTCCACCAAACATTTTCCTGGACAACATGGTCTTATTTTTTTTAATGCAAACTGTTAACATAATTTTGGAAGCAGAGCCAATTTCATTCAAGAAGAGAAGAAAGCTTTACTGGGTTGGATCCAACACTTGTCTAGCCCAGTCTCCTGTCTCCACTGGTCACAGATCCCAAGGAAGAGCATGCCAACAGACTGAGCACAGAGAGCTGCTACACTACATCCAGCTTTCTTCCCAGATGCCAGTCATTCACAGTTTTGAGTCACAGGTGTAGTAATAACGTTTCATACGTTAATAGACTTTCCCCCTTACTTTGTCTCACTGCTTCCCGAGCCCATGAACTTCCTGCTGTATACCACATCCTCTGGCCAGGAGTTCCTCCCTGAAATCTGTGTAGTCGAACAAAGCATTTCATTTATTCTGAACCTGCCACCTGCCACTTTCACTAGCTCTCCCCCAGTTGTTCCATTATGAAAAGTTATTAATAATGCCCTCCTGTTTGCTCTCCCATGCCTGACATGATGTTACCACATTTCAGACTTTTTCAGCTCTTTCTTCCTCAACTGCAGAATTCACAGAATCATGGAATGGTTTGGGTTGGAAGGAACCTTATAGACCATCCAGTCACACTCCCTGCCATGGGCAGGGACACCTTCCACTAGACCAGGTTTCTCCAAGTCCTGTCTGACCTGGCCTGAAACACTTCCTGGGATGGGGCAGCCAGAGCTTCTACCTTATTACCCAAAAGTTCTGCCTTACTTGGTTGTTCCTCCCAAAGTGATCACTTCACCCTACTTTCTTCCCTTTTCTCACTGTTTTATATAATTTAAAGACAACAATTCCAGTCTACTAAAGACAGACTCACCACACATTTATACAGTGGGGTTTAGCCTTCTCCCATTCTAAACATTCCTGACATTCTCTTTGCTTTTCATGGCCATGAATATGGTATTTTTGTAGAATTACCTAGTATAGCTCCAAGACCTCTCTGCTAGTTTTAGCAGAGTTTAAACCTCGTTCTTGCATAGGACAATGATTGTTTCTTCCCAGTTTTCCAGCTGGGACAGCAACAGCAGGCTGTTCTTGCACTGTTTCCTTACAGTCCAGCACAGATCTCTGTGGGAATCTCCTGGTAATTTCTGCAGATTGTAAAAGCTGTCTGTATATTCCCAAATCTTGATTGTTATCAGCTTTTTGTAACTGATGTGCAATCAGTTACGTAAGCCAAAAAGAAAGTAAATAATCCTTTTCTCTTATCCCACAGAAGCTTAGTTTCTTTCTGAAAAAGAAGATTGTAAACCTGGCCAATGCTTGTCCAAAACTTTCTAGAAGTCCAGGGATTCAATATTATGGATCACCCTCCCTCCTATGCTCCAAGTAGCTCAGGCATGAGGCACAGCTTTCTCCTCTGACACTGCACTGATTCTCCTCCCTGCCCTGTCTCTGTCCACACATTCTCTGGGAGTGAAGATTAACATCCATTTGTGCAGCACCGGAAGATGGCTCGCAGCTCTCAGATTTCCCTGAGATCCTTTTTTCAAACCACAGCTGCCTTTGGCTCCTCTCTTCACTCCAACACCCCAGCAATCAAACAACAGGTAATAGTTAAAATTTTACACTCTAGCGCCTTTAGATTTCCAGAGAGGCTGATTCATGCACGGAAACAGCCCCAGTAAAACTGAACTTCAGATCATTAATTAAAGAAATAAATCACCACATCCACTTCTCACAGGGGAAACGAAGTCCAGGAAGGAGCTGTAAGTCAGGATGTGAAAACAACTTCAGCTGTATCCGGACAGCACGAACCTCAGTCAGGCCAGTTGGATGCTGACCCTTCACATTCTTTCTGGTGCTTTAAAGCTCAGTCTCACTCTGCTGCCTTTTCAGTGTTAGAAAATGGCCTTAACACTGAGCTGGAGGTGCTGTCCCAGGAAGGACGTGCTCCTGGACTGAGGCCTTTTTTTCTGGGACAAACAACAGTAGATAAGCATTACAATTAAAGCTCTTTCAGGCTTGATTAAATATCTGGCCAACAAAAGCATTTAAATTTAATCAGAAACTGAAAGTCTCCCCTGCATATGGCCAGGGTTAAACAAATGGCCTGAACACCGAATTTTCATGTGTGAGCAAAAACATTCCTGAATAGCAGAATATTGATATAAGATGTGGATTTGGTTCAGGTTTCCAGCTCTCCAGTCAGTGCCAGGAACTGAGATTGGTGCTTCCAAGGCTGAGGAACACAAAGAACAGGCAGAGCTCACCTCCCTTTGGCTATGGCAACGATGCACCCTTAGCTCTTCTTTTTGTCATAGAGGGGAATATTTCTATTCTGTTTTGAGCTTGAACAGCTGAATTCTGTCAATGTTGGTGTAGCTCCCTTTGTTCTCCTCTCTCCCCAGTTCCTCCTTTCCTGGAAGGAGCAAGAATAACCTTGCAGAGACTCAAGTCTTGGCACCCTCTGCTCGTTGACGCAGATGCCAATTCACTGACTTCTACAGGAATTTTCTGAGTGTAACTTTAATGCCCCAGGGCAAGGAAAGTTTCATGCTCAACTCTATAAATATTTATTTAAAACCCACAAGTGCTTAGCCCTGACATGACGCTGTGTGGATCCTGTCTCAGAACGTGCTGCGGTTCAGAGTTCAAGGGAAAGCCAGCACAAGCTGACAGCATCCAGCCTCTACCAAAATCTGCCTCTTCTCCCCAAGCAGAGACATAATCCTGAGCACCACCTCAGAATAAACACTGTCCTACCTGCATATACAACCTAGAGAAATTCTCAGCAAAAAGCCGTTTCTGGCTTTGACTGTGGAGTAGAATTTTCCATCTTTCTCCTGCTGTCAGAAACTGGTTTTATTTAAGCACAGTAGAGTGTTTTTTATTTTGATATATTAAAACTATTGCAACAACTGCAGCCAATTTAATCTCTGGCTCCATTAAAAATTTGAATGCAGTATTTTAAGAAAAATATTTGACTTATCTCGAGTTTGGAACAATGACTTTACAAAAAACAACCCAGGAGGCAGATGGAACACATCCGAGCTTGAGCCACATTACGGATTTTGTCTTCTATCCCAAGAGCTCTAACTCAGAACAACTCCTACCATTTTATTGAGAGAAACTCAGTTTGGTGAACACTGGGTATCCAAAAAAGTCCTTTACACATATTATGTTTCCATAAGAGAGGGGTTTAAAGATCAATACGCAGCCTAACAAGTCACTTTTCACCCATGGTGTATATACTGCCTGAGCTAAGCATCACAAAAACATAGATACACGGTAAGATTGTTTTTGTAACTACAGATGCAGCTTATTTCCCCACAGTATGTGAGTTTAGCTAAACTTGCGTCATATTACAAGACTATTTACCAAAGATTTGTATCGGTGTTTTCTTCCCACATGAACTGCCCTGCCAGGCAGCTGAAGGAAGTTCACGAGCTGCTCCTGACAGTCTGCTGCCACGGCTCCGGGGTTCCACAGCGACCAACGTGACCACAGACATCCGGGCTGGGACAGCACGCTGGGAATCTTGGAACGTGGCAGCGGAACAAGGGACACTTGTGATCCACACTGATAAGGACTGGATGCACAGAGCCAGACATCCGGGCTGGGACAGCACGCTGGGAATCTTGAACGTGGCAGCGGAACAAGGGACACTTGTGATCCACACTGATAAGGACTGGATGCACAGAGCCACGCTGCTGTGGCTGGATTTCCCCTCAGAGCCACCTCCTGCCACGGCCCGGCACCACAGCAAAGCCGTTGGACTCAATGAGCTGTGAGGCCTTTCCCAACCTGAACAATTCTGATTCCATGAAACCTCACAGCAGCCAAACAACACAAACACAAAGCACACAGACTTGCTCATTCTCTCTTAGGGTGGTATTATTTGCATTTATTGTGACAATCTGAGAAAAAAGGCCCTTGAGGTATTTAAATGCAAAATATAATTTTTTATACAATCTCCATCTCTCCATGTATTACTTCCCTGGGATTCAAACTTCAGAAGGATGAAGGAGCCTCACCAGCCCTCCCAAAGCCCTGAGCTGTTGAACAAGGACAAGAGCTGGTGGTTACACACACTCATCATTTCCAACAGCTCTTCTCCAGAGCTGGTTCTCCCCTGGAATGCTCTAGGAAGTACTTGACACTTGTTACATGTCCCCAGTGGCACCAGCAAGTTCTCTGGCGCCTTACTGGGAAAAGAGAAGAGTAATTGTGAACAAATGTTCACTCTCCAGACCATAGGCCACTTTCTTCTTCATTTCCTGGTGGGTGGGGAGAAGACCTAGATCCCTTCCCAAGCAAGAAGACAATACAAGAAAAATAGAACCCCCCCCACATCCTTAACTTTGTGGATGAAAAATAAATTAAAATTTCCTTTCCTCTCTAAAACCATCCCTAAACAGCAGCAGGTCTGTGTAATACAGGACCCTGAGTCTGACTCTGGGGTCATCTCTTCTTTCTGCCATGTCTGCAGTCGCAGTAGGAGGCAAGGAAAGAAAACCACCCACACAGCCATCAAAACAAGGCAGGGGGAGAGCTGGGAGAGATGGAAATATGGGATGTAGACCACAAAGATGAAGTGCCTGGCTCCAAGGAGCATCTGGACACCAGACATTTGATGTGGCAGTTTCCAGAGCCCACAGCACTGGCAGTGGCACAGAGTAGAGCTCAGCCCACCACATCCAGTGCTGGCACTTCAGTTCCACAGCCACAGCCTCCAGTTTCACCCACAGCCCTGGAACTGCAGGGGGATGTTGGATGAACAAATACAATTCTCTCAAAGTCCGTACTCAAGACCTGTGCAGTTGTTGGCAACAAATGCACACTCTTAAGACCGAGAAGAATTTAAACAGCTGGTTCCCTTCCACATGAGATCAATAAAATGGGCAATCCAGCTGCCTTCAGGAAGAAAGGGATTCTGGTGCTGGGCAATCTCTTGCCCCAAAATCAACAAAATACCAAAATCCTGTGGAGAAAATCACACACTGGGTTTGTGGCATTCAGCTTTTTCCCTCCTTGTATCCTTTTCTACCAGGAGCAAGAGTCTAATGACTCTTTGGCCTCTCTTCCTTCTTCCTCAACCTCCTGAAGGATTTGAATGGGAAGTCACAGTGAAACCCCTCTCCTAGCCGGCACAGCCTCTGTTCCCGCAACGCTCCTGCACTTCCCAAACGCGGCATTTGTGTCTGTCATTTCTGTCCGTAGCCTCCACCACTGTCCCAGGCTAAGGAACACTGCTCACTCTGACTGTACGCCAGGCAGGAAAACTCCTGGACAGCAACTCCACGTGCACATTCCCACGTTGGGTGTCCTCACTTCATCTTCGTAATTACAGTCCCCGTGCATCCCTGCCCAGCACAGCATCCATGCTGAGGAAGATTAAAGACAAGGGGCCACTTCCCAAGCAAGCCCTTCAAACACAGCAGGAAACCGGTGCTGTAACTATCATATTATGGGGTGAAATTCAAATAGGAGGCCAGACGAGATGTCAATCATCATAATTTCCAGAAATCCCTTGAAACACACTCATAAAATCTTTTTACTTAGACATGAGCTTCACACAGTGTTTTTTCCTCACAGATACATCATACTGAATAAAAACATTATGGAGAAAAGTGCCTCGGGGAAACATTTTATATACTGTGATGTGGCAAATTATACCATATAACAAAGCAGGACTTTGCCAATAATAGACCACAAAATTTGGGCACCCTCCAAGACTCACAGCCCCAGGGCATGAGGTGAAGCAACCTCAACCCTTTTCCATTCAGTGGGAGACACTTTCCAGTCTCACAAAAGCTTCTTCAGCTTACAGAAATGGGGCAGGAAGGAGGAGATTTGATACTTATTTCTGGTTTGCTTCTACTCAGGCAAACTAGCCTTTTAAAACCCAAAATAACACAGAGCTGGGTGTCACTAGAGTACAAAAATGACTTAGCAGGAGCGAGAGCCCTTCCCAGGCTGATGTTACCCAGTTCAGTCACTTTGCTGCAAACAGCCTTGTCTCTGTTCCATCTCTCTGTAGCAATCTTCTCTGATGTGGATTTTCCATTCCTGGAGTGGGTTATTTCAAATTCAGCACCCGGAAAGGCTCCTCTGGTCCTCCAAGCAAAGCCTGTCTCACCAACGGTTTTAAGAGCCACAGAAACAACTCGTTCCAATTCCCTCCAAAGAGGTGCCTCTCTGTCTTACTTTAGGTTGAAACATCGATTAAAATTCTTATACTGGAAAGAAAACATCACCCAGTGAGGTGCTGGGCCGGTCCTGCCAACAGAAACACCCTCGGTGTACACAGGAATCTGAGAATGTGCAAGTCTTGCTCATTACCACAAGATCCCTTGAGCTGCTCCAGCTTTAGACACAGGCATGAGTGTATGTGTGTATATATATAAAAATATATACATCATAAAATTGGCAATTATGTGCACATTACACTCGAATTCCCCAAAAAACAGACTACACCAACGCTACATTCAAATTCCACAGGCAGGGATGCACAGAGGAGCCTGAAAGGCAGCAGTTAGTCAGACTGGAGCCTTGTAACATGTACAACCCACACAAGGATGAGGCAGCACTGTAAAAAACACTAAGCTAATGATTAAAAACTTAACTTAAAACCAGAAAAACACAGTTGGGATTGAGATCTGTGGTTGCACCCCTGGAGCTCAGTATCACCAGACAGACAGAAATCAATAGGTGCCATGAAGAGGGCACTGATAAAAATCTATAGCAACTGAAGCAGTCAACTTGAAACCTATTAACAGCTGCATTAGAAAGAAAGGATTACTTTTCCAATCTGCTGCTTTCCTTCCAGATGATCATTCTGTATGAACCCTTTGGATCCCTTTTATGAATGAACTACTCAGGATTTCAAAACCCTCCCCAGATCAGCATCAAATAATCCTCTGCTTTTCACCACCGGCACCGGCACTGTCGGCGCTGGCATCAAATTTAACAAAAATGACCCGGGAAGGGAGGGACAGCAGGGACACCTGAGGCACAGGCTCCTGTGCCATCTGCAGCCCATCACCCCAAGCTTACCAACTGGCGCTTGATCTGCTGAAGCCTACAGATCAGTGGCTGCACTCAAGCAAAGAAGGAAAACGCAGTGAGGGTTTGTTTTTATCTTCTGTACGTCCCTGTCCTCCCAAAGTTTGGGGACCTGAAGCACGAACAGTGACAGGAAAAGGTCATCACACAGCCACAGCTCAGACTCTATCTCGCAGTAAAAGTCACTGATCATTAACTGCAATAGCTGACATTTTCTGAGTCTCTGGCATTTTGTAGTTCTCCAGCACATCCATACCAAGTGCAACCAAATCCCCCGGATTTCAGCCTCGGAGCATCTCTCACACGGATCAAACAGAAACCAGACGATCCTGAGGACACAGAGCTACACCTGAACCTAGGCACAAATCCCGCTATTTCTGTGTACCTCTTTATTTTCCCGTTGAAAAACACAGTCCGAGCTCTGCCTACAACACACTGGGGCCACGAAAAGCGAAATCCAGTATTCCCAACAGGGCAAGAACCGGAGGCTACTGGGACAGCGGCCACACACGCCTGCCACAATCAACGACGAATGAACTCATCAAAACCGAATGACGGGAGACACATTTAGAATTTAACTTCCAGAATAACAAAAAAACCCCCCAAATACTGGTGGCTCTGCTTTCCCAGCACAGGGCGAGGGGTGCGGGATCACCGAGGAAATGCCGCTTTCCGTCG
>NW_008236209.1:5158532-5160860 GCF_000691975.1 Corvus brachyrhynchos
CGGCCCGCCCGGTGCCTTGGCCGCTCACCGGCAACGGGGGCACGAGAAGTCAGGGGCGGGTGGTTGTTTTTGGGAAGTGGTATTTAGAATTAAGAATTTCCTTTTAAAATTTACTCCAACATGGAAGGTACTGATGTGCCAGCCCATGGCAAAGGACAGGTGGCATCCAGTGGAGTTCTTCGCATTCCTGTGATTATTGTAAAGTATCTTCCACACAAATAAAGCATCAAATCCCTCACATTTTTAATTTTTATAGTCATGGTGACACGTTTTTTAAGGAAATGTATATCCAGCACCTGTCTCCCACTTGCCTTTGGTACTCCCAAATATTACCTCATATATATTTTATTATATATGCTGATAGCAGGTTCACAACAAATGGAAAATATGTACAGTGATGAGCACAGGAAGCTGCAATTTTACAGCTACAAGCTAAGATGAAAGCAAGATGTTTGTTCTGCTCTTGGCAAAAAGCGAGGTATTTCTGAAATGAGTTTTCAGAAAGAGCTTTCCTGTTTCAAATCATTAGCAGTTTTTCTAAAAAAAAAAAAAACCTTCTGAAAACATTGAATTAAAAAGTAGTGATTAAGTCATCTGTATTTGCTTTATGAATTTGCCAATAGTAAAGGAAAGAAAACTTTTGAAGAGGACATGCCTCAATTTGATATTACTTATGATACTTATCTGAATCTTTGAAGCAGTCATGAGTTTTAAGTGTGTGAAAAATCAATAAACCAAAATTTATTTAAGATGATGGTATGCCATAAAAATTCCCTGGTTCAAGAAATTTCAAAATTTAATAAAATAAATGGCGTATTTTTTAATCTGTTTAAAACAAACCGAGTTAAATCCAGATTAAAATTCTTCAAGGAATGTTTCTTCAGTTGTGTTTGTGCAGCCCCTTCCCAGCTGCTTGAGAAACACCTTGGGAATTCCTGTTGCCTCCAGTGTGTAACCTGATTCATGGCAAGGAACGCAGGAGGGAGAAACCACAGCTTATCAGAAAGAAGGAAAAAATGCAGGTGGAGAACGGGAAAGGGAGGGTCACTTGAACTTTGGGCTCCCCTGTTGTGCTCCTGGCTGCCTGACTACCTTCTGCAAGCTCTCCTCTCCTTGGAGACTTGGAATGGGCTCCTCAGAGGTGAGATTCACCTGGAGCAAGCTGTACCTCATCCTCCTGCCTCCTAAAAACGCTGCTATAATCATTACTCTCAAAAGTGCACTCTAGGAGGCATTTTATCATCATGAAATGAGATTTATTAAGTTAAGAGCAATACACGAATCAGGTATCATTGACACAACTTGGTTTTCTTGACTCATAAAAGTAAATTTTCTACTTTATTGGTGGAAAAGTGAGATATTTTCTATTCCCATGCTACTCCTGTAAAATCCACAGTGTTGTTTCTGTTTTCGTTGTTAAACACTTGTGAAGCTGTGAAATATCTTTCTCAATGTAGACCAAAACCTCAAACAAAATTACCAAATTTTAGATGCTCCCCAAAGGGAAGCCCAAGGGATTGGCCATCCCAGAGTCATCCTAGGATTTCACATTAAAACACTGCCAGTGATGGCAAAGATCCATTCGCTTTTTCCTTAGAGCACAGGCAAGGATGGAGCCTTCTCAATGCTGTCAAATTCAGCTGTTTTAAGAAAGAACTGTAGGAGAATCTCACAATGAAAGATACTGCAGTAATCAACTGCAAGTTCCATCTTGTCCAAAAGGTCAGGAAGAACATGCTCCACATGCTCCACAGCTGCTTTGTAACCATGGAGAGAAATTCATCCAGAATCCACCTATGAGTAACGTGAGGCTGTGCCAGGGTCACCTCGCAGATTGTGCTTGTGGCGGAGGAGATGATCCGGATCCGTGTGAAACGGAGAAGGTGTGACGGGCAAGGGACATCAGCTCAGTGCTCACAACAGGAAATCAGAAATCCTCCTTCATTCCCAGTCCCAGCCTGGCAGTAACTGGAGCCAAAGGGCAAGCTGTGATTCGGAGCATGTCTCCTGGCTTTGCCCGTGCCCTGCTGCATCCCGTGCCATGGGAGGTGCAAACTGCTCCCCTGCTCCAAAGACTTTCTGGTAACAGGTGGGGAAATACAAGAGATCTTTCTCGTCTGGAAACTCAGCAGGGCCGGGTTTCCTTGATTTACGCGGAATTGTGGCAGGCACATGGCGGAGGAGGTCACTCACAGGGCACGGAGCAGGGACTCTCACTCCTCTACAGTGGAACCCATGAGTTACATTACGGTGCAGCTCCCCTAAAACCGTCCCGGCTCAGCCTCCCCCCAGGTCCCGCTGAGCCCCCCAGGTCCCGCTGAGCTCCCC
>NW_008236209.1:5161146-5166815 GCF_000691975.1 Corvus brachyrhynchos
GACGCCCCCAGCGCCCCTGGCAGCTGCCAGGTCCTGGCAGGACCAAACCCACACCCTGGCACACCCAATCCCGGGATTCCTCCGTTGCCGGGATTCCTCCGTTCCCGGGATTCCTGTTCCCAGCCCGGATCCGCCGTGGGATCCCTGAAAGCTCCGGTGGTTTCGGAAAAGTGAATTATTCAGCGGTGACCCCGGCGGAGGCGGCGCAGCATCAATTATTGAGCGGCAGAGCCGTCGAATTCCCTCCTAAATAACTCACCCCGGGCCTTCCCGGGAAATTACACATCCGATCTCCCGCCTAAACGCTCTCCCGGGAAATCCGCTGGGGCAGGAGTGAGGAGGAGGAAGAAGAGGAGAAGGAGGAAGAGGAGAAGGAGGAAGAGGAGAAGGAGGAAGAAGAGGAGGACGGAGTTGCCGGGGGCTCTGTGACACATTGGAGGCCTGGGGACGTCCGCACTGGTGCCTTGGGGGATGGGGGGTCAGCAGTGCTTTCACAGAACCATGGAATCATTTAGGATGGAAAAGCCCTCTGAGACTATGGATCCAGCCATTCACACACAGCACTGCCAAGGCCACTACTAACCCATTTCCCCGAGTGTCACATCTACACAATTTTGAATCCTTTCAGGACTCCACCACTTCCCTGTTTCAAAGACAATCTCCCATCCACAGTGGGGCTGGCCACACACAACTCCTCGCTTAGCATTTAATCCCTGCTTTTCCATGTGCTCCGGACTGGCCATCTATCCTCCTAGCCCCGAGCCAGCAGCCAGCCTGGGCTCTGGCAAGTCCTGAAGGCTCTGGCCTGTTCCTGAAGGGCATTGAGTTACCCTGGAGTACCCGAGGGAAGTACATGGAAGGGAATACCACAGCTACAAGACTACAGATACATTCAAGGGGTAACGGCTTCCCTCTGACAGAGAGTAGGTCTAGATTGGATACTGGGAAAAAAATGCTTCCCTGTGAGGGTAGTGAGGCCTTGGCACAGGCTGCACAGAGAAGCTGTGGCTGCCCCAGCCCTGGAAATGTCCAAGGCCAGGTTGGACGGGGCTTGGAACAACATGGGATAGTGGAAGGTGTCGCTGCCCATGGCAGGGGGTGGAATGAGATGAGCTTTAAGGTCCCTTCCTGGGACTCTGTGATTCTATGAAGTGAAGCATAAAGAAAATTGTGAAAAACCTGAGTTTGACACACAACTTACAAAAAATTCAAACCCACAATAACTCATTTTTCAGTCTTGGCAGGAGCAGGAGGCCTGAAAGATGATTTCTAGAACCAGTCTGCTATGGAGGGCTAACAGGAACGTGCAGAAAAGACAAAATTGGGGCAGAAAACCCCAGTGAGTTTTTTGCATGTGTTTGTGGAGGAGGAGGAGGAGGCTGGGGAGTTCCCAGACAGGAACTCACGAGCTCGCCTGAGGATCTGTCTCGCGCCGAAGCATCGGGTTGGGATAGAATCAATGGACACAGCGAATAATAACAACCTAACCATTGCCAGATGGTCCTCCCTGCAGCCCTGGAGTGGGTAAAACTGCTTCCACACACAGCCCCAGGACATGGCTGGTGCTCCCAGCTTTTACAGTCCATTCCCAGGGAGACTCAGCAACTGAGAGGGTTGTGACCAAAAAACCAGCAAAGTTTTACAAACCATGCTACCTTAGTACTGATTTTGAACTTATTTTACTAGAAGTCTTCCCAGAAGCCATTTGAAGATTCCCAGAGAATTTGGGGGCAAGCAAGTCTGTGAGCAGACCCTTTGACCAAAGCTGACACAGTCCTAGGAGACCCCAAGGCCTCCGCAAAGCCCAAGACTTGGAATGCATGGGCCATCTCCAAGTACGTAAAAACCACCAACACCTTCATGGCAGGCAACAGATACAGATCTGCAGCTCCATTTCCCTCCTTCCAGCTTGCTCCAAGCTCACAGCCAGTGGGAACTGCAGATTTCTCACAGGATGGGCTTGGGAAAGGCAGGATTTAGTGTTCAGAGCACAAAGTGTGTTCTGTCCAGCCCAGTCCTGGGTCAGAGGGAGCCAGGGACCAGACACGGCAGATTTCAGGGTTGTGTCTTCTGCCTTTCAGGGCAGCAACCCTTGAAGGCCCAGTTGAGCAAAGTGTCCTAAAACAGCATTAACAGAACAACCATTCCTGTTACTTGGGATTAAAACCTGGTATCTCATAGAACCTCAGGATGGTTTGGGATGAAAGGGACCTTAAAGCCCATCCAGTTCCACCCCCTGCCATGGGCAGCGACACCTTCCACGATCCCAGGTTGCTCCAAACCCTGTCCAACCTGGCCTTGGACACTTCCAGGGATGGGGTGTCCACAACCTCTCTGAGGAACCTGTGCCAGTGTGTTCTAAGTGCAAATAGACATTTCCATTTATTTTTATGCACCAAATCTGTGAATAATCTCCTTTGTGTTAGATGAGGAAATACATTTTCTGGTTTAGAATGCTGATTGAACATGTCCTAGAAAGGAGCTCCCAAAGGTCCCGGCATTTTTCTGTTGACTACCAAGGGAGTCCAGACAATTCCAGTGTAAGCTCCTGCTTTGGGATAGATGCCTGAAGCTCCCTGGAAGTCATTCTTGTATCCTCTTACCTGTGTTTTGTGTTTAATACAAGTTGGGTGCATGTAGTCACCCCCTTCACTATCAGGGACCAGGTAAGATGCTGCAGCTATGCCAAAGGTTTTACTGAAGCACAGATGAAACCAACTCAACAAGAATCCTAAATTCCTCATCCTCATCTTCCCAAATTAATAAGCTCTAAATGTTTCATTGCAATCAATACTGAATTTGACACATAAATCAATTTTTACCCAGGACAAACCACAGGATCACCCAGGACAAACTATAAAATTAACCAAGCACAAACCTCTTCTATAGATCAATAATCCACTCATCCCAAAAGTTATATAAAATAAGGCAGAAGGACACTTTAAACACCAGATACAGAACACAAAAATGTGGTTTGTGGTATTTTGCCACAAAAATATGTATTAATATTACTGGTCATATATGCCATGACTACAACACACAGTCCTAATTTCCCTTCCTCTGAACTCGTGACTGTGGGGCTGTTGCACAGTTAAATGAACCAGGCTGAGAGCAGAATATGTGGAAAGGAATCTCCTAATGTTCCAACCCCCATGAATTGTAGCACAAAGGAATGAGAAAGGAACATATATCTGACTGCCTGTTCCAGGAAGGTGAGAAGTCAATCACCCAGGATGGACTTTGGTGTGATTTGCCTTTATTCAGGAATGTCCTGATCTACTTCGGTTCAAGAAGGTGGTCCAAGAAAACATTCCTGAAGTACTACAGGTCTCTGACATCAGAAGCAGACCCTCGTCCTCTGCAGGACATTCATTCCCAGTTTTCAAACCATTTCTCAGCATTTGAGCATCACTCTGGAAGTTCAGTGTGGGCTGTTCAGACTGACCATCCTGTGCTGGTCACTTCTGGTTTGACATAGTCCCATGTTTCTGCTTGCAGACTGGATGTTTTTACCTCTGGAGTCAACAACTTTACAGAAAGATAATTCAAATTTTAGCATGGAATTTTCTCATGGAAACAGTGACACACACAAAAAAAAAAATAATTTCTGATTTTTTGCTTTGATTTGAGATGATTTGTAAATTCAGTTTTAGGTGATTTTGTACTGAATAAAAAATGCCAGTTTTGGCAAAAACATCCAAAAAGTCACACGTTACAAACTAATGCTCCAGAATAAACTTATTCTCCTGGCTACAACCAGGTCTGTAATTTCCTGCATAGTTACAGCCATTTACACTTGCAGCATAACAGCATCTCACAGCAGCTTACCCAGTCTCTTTAGAGGGAAATGATCTTCTCACTAATGATTAGTTAGGTCAGTTTGTGGTTTAATGATTTTTTTTTTTTTTTAATAGAAGTGTTTGGGAAGGTGAAAAAGAAGGCAGAGCAAAAATAATGAAAAAATTACTTATATTATGTTATATTATATTATATTATATTATATTATATTATACTATATTATACTATATCATATTGTGTCATATCATCATATTTTGAAAAAATATATATTATATATTGCAAAAATCAGTTGTGAATTTTAAATCTGCTCTTCATTTGCGCATTTCGATCCAAACCATTGGTCGTGCAAGTTGTTCAGAAGATATTGACAGACCCTTCAACAAATTCCTGTTCTTCTTCCACAAATACTTCTCCCAGAATATAGAAAGGATGAAAGAGTAACTGCAGGGAGACAGGAGAAACCTCCTGAGGCAACTCAAGCACAAACCTTGATGGTAATGGAGAACTCAGAGACCAAGAGCTCTTGAAAAGTGTTTCAGGCCACTTTTCACTCAGAAGATGGAGGAAACTGTTGGAAACACCATTTAAAATCTTGATTAACGCAGGAGAACTTGAAGGAGGCCTGATTTCATTTGGTTACGTGGTTACACTGAGGCTAGAAAGTGCCTTTGCCAGGATTCAGGAGACCACTCAGAGTCATCCTTAAATAATTGGTGTGTTTTAACAAAATAATCATGGCATTGATGGATCAACATTGACTGGAGGAAGGGGGAGAAGGGTGGCTCCATGGACAGAAAATTGCTCATCTTAACTGCAAAGTGCAGGAAGATAATAAACTATTGACATCTCGGCCCTTGGAGAGGGAGGTGACGTAAAAAGTGACAAATCAAAAAGTCACCATGAATTTGTCAAGAACAGGGGAACAGCTGTTCAGGGAGCAGCACTGAAAGGGATCCGAGGATTACAGGGGATCAGGAGGAGCCTGAACCAACATGGTGATGCTGGTGCTGACTCTGCAAATGCCACGCTCAGATCCGTTACCTAATTAACCTGATTAGTGGATACAGACCTGGGAGGGAATGCAAAGTTGAGTCCAGGGGAGCCTAAGAATGACAAAAGGTTTAGAAAATATGGCCTATGAGATCATGAGGCCTCTGAGAATTTGTTTAGTCTAGAAAAATGAAGTTTTAGGGAGAAAAACGATAATATTATGTGAAATGACTCAGTCTGTAAAATGTTAGTGGAATTTGATGCTCATTAATCGTTCTTTGGATCTGGTGGACACAGCACAAAGAAACCGAAATTCACAACCAAAGTACAGTTTAGATGCTAGGGAAAACTTGGGGGGGGTGAAGGGCAGTTGGGTACTGGAACAGGCTTTCTAGGAAGATTACAGAATCTACTTTATTGTAGGTTTTAGAAAGGGTCGTCCTGGCTTTGGGCAGGAACAGTGACACCTCAGAGCAGCAGCTCCCGCTTAAGCCTTAGTGCTAAGTGCTTTGGTCCTGAAGGTGGTATTAATACACCTTGTACTTTCCCTATGGAAATACACAAAATAGATGGTGGAGGCACTGCCAGACATTGCAGCTATGATGGAAACAAGAACTAATTTTCCTTAATCCATACCAAAATCTGAGAATTCACCTTACGAACAACCTGAGCCTCGCAGGCCCTGCTCCGGGGCCAACCTCAACGGCGTCAGCCGAGGTGAAACAGCCCAAGAGGTCACTCAGAGCCCGAACTGCTCAGGACAATCCCGGGGCAGTTAAACCACCCGCTCACCCCGTGCGGGGCCGGGCCGGACAAAGGCCGCAGCCCCCTCCCTCCCTCCGCCGGCCGCGGCCACGGGCGGGCCACGGCCCTTTCCCACA
>NW_008236209.1:5167086-5167431 GCF_000691975.1 Corvus brachyrhynchos
CCCTTAAACATCTTCCTTTTAATTTTTGGTTTTTTTTCCTCTCTATTTTTTTTCTTTTTTTTTGCAGGACGGTCGGAACAGTTTTTCGCCGCTTCCATTTATTTTTCGATATCTTATCTCTATTAGGTTTTGCAATCAACTATTAAGGTGCAACTATGCCCAAAAGAAAGGTAAGTACGAAAAAAAAATAATTAAAAAACGAGGGAAGGCAGATGGGGAGCGAAGGGGGAGAGATTAAAGCGGCAATCGCGGAAATTTAGCTGTAAAAAAAAATTTTTTAGCGCGCGCGCGCGTGTATGTGTGGAGTTTTTTGGGTTTTTTGGTTGGTTTTTTTTTTTTGCATTT